>NC_044979.1:64777001-65077001 GCF_008728515.1 Papio anubis | reverse complement strand
GTTTTAACGATATTACCCAACTTTTACTATACGATTTTACATATATTTTGTCAGATTTATTCATATGTTATATTTTATGCTATAATAAATCACTATTATTATTTCAACTTTTGGTTAGTCATTGATAAGTATGTGGAATACAAAAAATTTTTGTAAATTATTCTGTAAACTACATGCTCCCTAAACTCATTAATAATTCTAGTGTCTTATTTTATATTCCATTAAATTGTCTACATAGATGACCATATGATTTTCTCATGTCAAATAAGTTTTATTTCTTCCTTACAATCTGGATGCCTTTTTCCCCTCACCTTATTGCACTGGCTAGAATCCCTGCTGGAATATTGAATATAAGTAGTTAAGAGCAAATATCCTTGCCTTGCTCCTTATCATATTCTTTCAAAATAAAGTATGATATCAGCTGTAGGTTTTATATAGAGGATCTTTATCAGGGTGAAAAAGTTTTCTTCAGTTTCTATTTGATGAATTTTTTTCAGTGATAAATATTGATTTTTATTATCTTTTCCACTCCTATTAAGACAATTACAATTTTTCTCTTTAAATTTTCTAATGTGGTAAATTATACTACTTCTTTTTTAATGTTTAGGCTATAACACATTGAATAATTTGTTCTTAACAGCAATGATAAAAAAAAATGTATTACTCTCACTGAGAAAGAAGATTTCTTTCTGTATAACATTAGGAGTTATACAGGGTTTGATTGTTAAAGAAGACTTATAGCACCCAAAATGTCAGTGCTCACTAATCTGTGGTTTATTTTAGGCAAATGATACAATATAGCAACAGCATTAAAATAAAAGTATGTGCCTTAGTCAATGTTCCCATCACAGACACAAACTCAAATTTTTCTCCCTTTGTAAGAGTCAAAATGGACACTATTTCTCTTTATTGTTTCTCTTTTTTTGTTGTTAATTTCCTACATTACTTTATTTATTTATTTTTGCTTTTAAGTCTTGTTTTCTTTCTTTTTTTTTTTTTTTCCTTCAACTTTTAAGTTCCAGGGTACATGCACAGGATGTGCAAGTTTGTTACAAGGTAAACCTGTGCCATGGTAGTTTGCTGCACAGATAAACCCACCACCTAGGTATTAAGACCAGCATCCATTAGCTATTCTTCCTGATGCTCTCCCTCCCTGACCGCCAACCAGCAGGCCCAGTATGTGTTATTTCTGCAGTGTGTCCATGTGTTCTCATCATTCAGCTCCCACGTTTAAGTGACAACATGCAGTTTGCTTTTCTGTTCCTGGGTTAGTTTGCTGAGGTTGATGGCTCCCAGCTCCATCCATGTTCCTGCAAATGACATGACCTTGTTCTATTTTATGGCTGCATAGTATTCCATGGTGTATATGTACCACATTTTCTTTATCCAGTCTATCACTGATGGGCCTTTCGGTTTATTAAATGTCTTTGCAATTGTGAATAGTGCTGTAATGAACATATGCATGCATGTATCTTTATACTAGAATGATATATATCCCTTTGGGTATATACCCAGTGATGGGATTGCTGCATCAGATGGTATTTATGGTTCTAGATCTTTGAGAAATTGCCACACTGTCTTCCACAATCATTGAACTAATTTATGTTCATACCAACAGTGTAAAAGTGTTTCTTTTTCTCCACATCCTCATAGCATCTGCTGTTTCTTCACTTTTTCATATTTGTCATTCTGACTGGCATGAGATGGCATTTCATTGTAGTTTTGATTTGCACTTCTCTAATGATCAGTGGTGTTGAGCTTTTAATCATATTTGTTGGCCAAATGAATGTCTTCTTTTGAGAAGTGTCTGTTCATGTCCTTTGCCCACTTTTTCATGGGGTTGTTTTTTCTTGTAAACTTGTTTACATTACTTTAAATTAACTATAAAATTATATTATTTACCTACTTGGGATTTATGGGAATTTTCTGTGTAGATAGCATATCCATTTCTCCCTCTAAGGAAATTCCTAACTGTAGGAAAGAACTGCAGTAATTTTCTGCCTTTTTTCCATCCCAATACACTAATGGGAGATGTCATACTACCACTGATAGACAAAGTTCATGCATCAGTCCAGTGACTCTCCGTGTTTCTGAATAGCGGCTTTCGATACACCCTTCTTGTACCCACTTTCTATTAAGAATCCCTAACCTATAATTGAGAAATTTGCCTGAGCATGAGGAGTTTTGCAGATCAACTTTTCAGTGAAACTGGTAACAATTATTTTTGAAAACAAAAATTTAAAGTCTCTGGAAAAAGCCTTTCCAGTATAGAGCAAATGAAGAAACATTCATGGAAATATACTAAAACTCAAAAATACATATGTTAGCAATATTTGAACCAAAATCTACATACTTCCTCCCCTCTCCCAGCTCAGTAAGGTGGAGACTCACTCCAGACTGCTGCAGCTGAAAACACAGGGTTTCTTCTTCCTCTCGCTACCAGTCTGAGGGCTATTTTCCTGGGAGGAGTAGGGCATTGACATTTCTCATCTTTACCTCAGCTACCTGGTGCTAGGCTAAGTGTTGGGTGAGTATCATCAAAAGGTATGGAAATAAAAAAATAAATTAAAAAATATTAAAAATAAAAAAATTAAAAAGCTGATAGAAGGAAGAAAAAAATAGTATGTATCTGTAACTTAGTTATTTGTCTTCTTATTCATCATTTCTCTTTCTCTTCATTTGTTGGTGTGGATTTCAGTTACTATTTGGAGTCATTTCCTTTGCCCAATGAGCTTTTTTTCTCATCCACTTTCTTTGTGCTGTTGTTGGTAAATACATTACTTTTTTGCATGTTTTAGGCCCGACAATACATTATGTACGTATTATTTTATACAATTGTGTTTTAAGTCAGTTAAAGAAGAAAGAACCAGAACTATGCCTCTCTCGTGTCTTTTATAATGACATAATTACTTTTCTCAGTGCTCTTTATTTCCAGTGTGGATTTGACTTACTGTCTGAGGTCACTTGCTTTCAGCCTAAGATACTTCCTTTAATATTCCTTATAATGCAGGTAGGCTAGCAACATATTTTCTCAGGTTTTGCTTATTTTTCATTTTGCCTTCATTTTTAAAAGTCAGTCTTGCAAATGTAGGATTTTTGGTTATTTGAACACTTTGAATGTTATCCCACTGCCTTCAGAACTCCATAGATTCTGATAAGAATACAGCTGTTAACCTAACATCGGTTCCCTTATAATTAACCTTTTTTTTTTTTTTTTTTTTTTTTTTTTTTACTGCTTTCAAGATTTTTCCTTGTCTTCAGCTTTCAGTATTTTTACTGTTTGTGGGTCTCTCTGTATTTATCCTACTTGGAGATCATTGAGTTTTCTGAATGTGTATATTAACATTTTTTAGCCATTATTATTATTATTATCATTATTTTGAGACAGGATCTCACTCTGTCACCCAAGCTGGAGTGCAGT
Source organism: Papio anubis (assembly GCF_008728515.1). Classification (NCBI taxonomy): domain Eukaryota; kingdom Metazoa; phylum Chordata; class Mammalia; order Primates; family Cercopithecidae; genus Papio; species Papio anubis. The sequence goes on along the minus strand of NC_044979.1, from coordinate 65,073,580 downwards.
GGTGCAATTACAGCTCACTGCAGTCTCGACCTCCAGGGCTCAAGCAATCCTCCCACCTCAGCCTCCTAAGTAGCTGGGATTACAGGCACATGCCACCATGCCCAGCTTATTTTTTTTTTTTTTTTTTATTTTAAATTTTATTTTTATTTTATTTTATTTTTTTTTTGAGACGGAGTCTCGCTCTGCCACCCAGGCTGGAGTGCAGTGGCCGGATCTCAGCTCACTGCAAGCTCCACCTCCCGGGTTCACGCCATTCTCCTGCCTCAGCCTCCTGAGTAGCTGGGACTACAGGCGCCCGCCACCGCGCCCGGCTAGTTTTTTGTATTTTTTAGTAGAGACGGGGTTTCACGGTGTTCGCCAGGATGGTCTCGATCTCCTTACCTCGTAATCTGCCCGTTTCGGCCTCCCAAAGTGCTGGGATTACAGGCTTGAGCCACCGCGCCCGGCCTCAAATGCTTTCTTTGCCTTGCTTCGGTGTGCACCTTATACAAGCTTTCCCCTTGGGCTCCAAACCACCCGCCGTCTGGCACTGCCTGATTCTTGAATCAAACTCCTAAAATTTTAAGTGCTTAGGTTTATCTTTTTTCTTTTTTTGAAATGGAATTTCGCTCTTTTCTCCCAGGCTGGAGTGCAATGGCGCGACCTTGGCTCACTGAAACCTTCGCCTCCTGGGTTTAAGCCATTCTCCTGCCTCAGCCTCCCAAGCAGCTGGGACTATAGGCGCCCGCCACCTCTCCCGGCTAGTTTTTTGTGTTTTTTAGTAGAGACGGGGTTTCACCGTGTTAGCCAGGATGGTCTCGATCTCCTGACCTCGTGATCCACCCGTCTCGGCCTCCCAAAGTGCTGGGATTACAGGCTTGAGCCACCGCGCCCGGCCAATTTTTATTTTTATTATACTTTACGTTCTAGGGTACATGTGGGTCTTGTTATGTTGCTCAGGATGGTCTTGAACACCTGGCCTCAAGTAATCCTCCTGCTTTGGCCTCCTAAAGTGGTGTGATAACAGGTGTGAGCCATAGAACCTGGCTTTTATTTTTCAAATATCTTTTCTACATTTTCTTTCGTTTCCTTCTTGTAGTCCCATTATACATATTTAGTATGATTAACGGCATTCCATATTTCTGTGATGTTCAATTCATTTTCTTTTTTTTCCCCGCCATTTGTCAGATTGCACAAATTCTATCAATACAGCTTTAAGCTTGCTATTTCTTCTGCCAGTTTAAATCTACTGGTGAGTTCCTCTAAGGAAATGTTACTTTCAGTTGTTGTACTTACCAACTCCAGAATTTCCAATTTTTTTTTAAGAAATATAATTTATATCTTTTAATTGATATTCACTATGATGCAAAATTGTCATCATTTCTTTCTCTGTTTTTGGTTGTCTATTTGTTTGTTTGTTTTTTGAGATGGAGTCTCACTCTGTCACCCAGACTGCAGTGCAGTGCAGTGCTCACTGCAACCTCTGCTTCCCAGGTTCAAGCGATTCTTCTGCCTCAGACTCCTGACCAGCTGGGACTACAGGCGCATGCCACCAGGCCTGGCTAATTTTTGTGTTTTTAGTAGAGATGGGGTTTCACTATGTTGGCCAGGCTGGTCTCAAACTCCTGACCTCGTGATCGGCCCACCTTGGACTCCTAAAGTGCTGGGATTACAGGCGTGAGCTGCCGCACCCAGCCTCTTTCTCTGTTTATTTTAGAGACAGAGTCTAATTCTGTCACGTAGGCTGGAGTGTTGTGGCACAAAAATACAATCATAGCTCACAGCAATCTTGAACTCCTATGCTGAAGCAATCTTCCCACCTCAGCCTCCTGAGAAGATAGGACTACAAGTGCATGCCACTAAGCCCAGAACATTTTTGATACTTTTTTTGACACAAGGTCTTGTTATGTTGCCCAGGCTGGTCTATAACTCCTTGCCTCATGCAATCCTTCTTCCTCAGCCTACCAAAGTGTTATGATTAAAGGCATGAGCACCTGAACCAAGCACCAACTTGTATTTATTTAAATGACGGGTTGATGGCTGCAGCAAACTGCCAGGGCACATGTATACCTACGTAAGAAACCTGCACTTTCTGCACGTGTATGCCAGAACTTAAATTATTATACTAAAACAAAACAAAACAAAAATGGTTTCCTTTAGTTTTATAAGCATATTTATAATTGCTATTTTGAAATTTGTTTCTCTTAAATCTGACATTTGATCTCATAGTCAATTTTTGTGGCCTGCTTCCCCCCGCCCCATATATAGGTCATATTTTGTTGTGTCTTTGCATGTATCTTTCTTCTTGTTGTTGTTAGAAACTTTGTATTTTGGATAATATACTGTAGCAGCTTTAAGTGTTAGCCTCTCTAAAGATTGTTATTATTATTTGTTTGTTTACTTATTTAATGACTGATTGAATTACTTTAGTAAAATCTATTTCTCTTCCTCATCTCATCCCTCTGACAGTGTGAAGTCTCTGTTGGTGCTCCTCGGGGTGTAATGTTAGATACGCCCATAGTCACCTACAATGATAGTGGTTTTGACTGGGGTTTCTTTGGCTGCTTTTCTTTTTCCTTGACCAGACACAATTTTCAGCTTAATTAATTGCCAGCTGATTGCTCTGTTTTCAACAATGTCTCAGGCATAAATTGCTTCACAGCCAAATCCAGTAAGATTTGGGAAATTTTGAAGGAGAAATTCTGAGGCCAGATATTTGCAATTTAAGATATCTCTTTTCCCATTTCTTTCCAGCAAACTAGCTGTCCTACAGCTTAGTCTATATGTCCAATGACCCCCACTCATCTTCAAATTGCTTTATATAACAACTTCCACTGTTTTTGAGAGCACTTTTAAGCTTGTACTCTTTCACATTCTGTTGTAAAGGAAGTCAGTTTCTTTGGAGAGAGATTTGGAGTTTTATTCTATGACCTGCTTTTGTCCTAAGGCAAAATCTGGGATCCAGGTTCTGGTTTTGGGGGCAGGGACAATGGTGTGTTTTCCCTGAGTGACATTCTTACTTTAAAAGTCGTGCTTAGTAGCTGAGGAGGGTGGTAGTACCAGGTTGTCTCTTTTGGCATGGAATCCCAGTGTTACAAGCCAAGATAAACACAATTGTGGCCCCAGTATTCTCACAGCAGCATCCCCAAGATGGGGCCTCTCTCGCATCAGTGGGGGCTGCTGGGAAGAAGGGAACCATCCCCTTTCTCTTTCTGATCACAACCAAACATGGGCCGAGAACACAGAGGAACCAGGATCCCGAAATGGAAGTCTCAGCTGGAGCTTCTTATATACTGCTAGTTAAATGGGCATATTTCTAGCTATGTGGAGTGTATCAGTGGCAGAACTCCCCAGGATTCTTACAAAGTATAAATCATTAACTTCACTGATATCAATAAACACCACTAAGAAGCTTGTACAAACCATCACAAACTTGTCACAGATTCATTACATCGGTTAATACAATGGGCCTCTAACAAGTTTTGAGGGAAAAAAAAGATCCAAAATTGTTCCTCCGTTGCAAAACTCTCTTCATTATTAGTCATCAAAGGTAATCTGATTCATAATCATATATTTATTTAATACATATATATTTTTAGTTGTGATCCTTCAGAAGAACCTGAGACAAGGATATGAGTGTAGATATTTTTGGGAGAATTTAAGCCAGCAAGGAGATGTGATGGAACAAAGTGAGTGATTCATTAAATAAAGAAAATTCTATTTCAGGTTTTAGTACCTCTTTTACATTTGTGAACTATGGAGGCTCAATTTTACTAGCAGCTCTTGGAAAAACGGCTCCAATAATTGTTTGCCTGATCTATGAAAGGCTGAGCCATTTATCTACCAGCTGCTTTCTTCTACTGTCTGAGAGTTGCCTATAGGGGCCTCAATCTCCCCAAATTTTTGGTAAGCATGTTGACAGAGGCCAATGTAGTTATAATCGTACTGAAGAAGGCACTGGGGAAGAAGAGTGACAAGAAGCTCAGTATATAAATTGAGACAGTGTCAGCACCAGCTGAGTCTGGTCTCACTAGAACTGTCTACTGCAGCACAGGCTACTGTCTGTGGTAAGGTAAGGAGATGTATCATAAAATACAAGAGATATCTGTTATTTCCTTCCAAGACCAGCTCAGTCGGGGAGACCCTAACCCAGTGGCACTAGAGGAATTAAAGACACACACACAGAAATATAGAGGTGTGAGTTGGGAAATCAGGGGTCTCACAGCCTTCAGAGCTGAGAGCCCCGAACAGAGATTTACCCATGTGTTTATTAACAGCAAGCCAGTCATTAGTGTTGTTTCTGTAGATATTGAATTAACTAAAAGTATCCCTTATGGGAAATGATGGGACGAGCAGAATTAAAGGAATAGATTGGGCTAGTTAACTGCAGCAGGAGCATGTCCTTAAGGCACAGATGGCTCATGCTATTATTTGTGCCTTAAGAATGCCTTTAAGCGGTTTTCCGCCCTGGGTAGGCCAGGTGTTCCTTGCCCTCATTCCTGTAAACCCATAACCTTCCAGCATGGGCGTTATGGCCATCATGAGTATGTCACAGTGCTGTAGAGATTTTGTTTATGACCAGTTTGGGGGCCAGTTTATGGCCAGATTTTGGGGGACTTGTTCCCAACAATTTCCTGTCTCTCTTATCTTCTGGATTATGAGCCACACAGCCTGTGTGTGACTTAGAGCTCTGACTATTTTATTTTCAATGCCATAAGGAATGCCTAATATTTCACAGATGGATGGAAAAAAAGATGGAAGAAAGGGAGAAGGGGAGAAGAGGGAGAAGAGAAAGCGCAAGTCAAATGTCTACACGAAGTAATACATGAGTATCACAGGACTGCAGAGGTGACAACAGTAGGTACAAAGATTCCAGGACCATAAAGCATGACAGAGACCAAAAAGAAAGTAGAATAATTGCCATTAATATTCTCAAATTTAAAAGCCATCTACTTTAAAGTTTTAATTCAACTCTGCTCTAGAGAATTAGTTACTATGATTAGAATATCAATTAGTAGCATCTTTCAAAATGAAATCTTTCATTTCTATTCACTTTTCTGGGACATTTTAGAGCTGAGATAACTTGGAGAGAGATAAAAACAAATTTATTTTTCTTTTTATTTATTGAAACCTTTTAAAATTTTTTTCTGACAACTGTCAGGTTTTTTGCTGCTTTGTCAAGCAAAGCGATAGTAGTCTTACAGCCCTTGGGAATACAAATTTCAAGTCAGAAATTAACTTTTGTAGCAATACAGAGTACACAAGATAAACAGATGATTCTGTATTCTCAAAGAAGTATTTTCATATATTTATTAATGATGCTTACACACACTAGATTAGTGACTGAAAGCTTCATTAAAGGAGACTGGCATGGTATGAAATTAACTGAATGAAAAGATTTTGCTGTTATGTCTGCATTAGGTCTAATTTTATTTAGTAGAGAAAAAACAGTAGTAGTATTTTACTTTTAATAGCCTCGTTGTAGATTTTGGGTTCACGTTTAGAAAAGATACTTTTCTTTTGGAAATGTTTGTAACTAAACACAAATAGAAGGGCCAAGAGAGTATTTCTTTTTAGTCACTCTATTGAAGAGTTCCTTTGCTTATTTGAGTTTTTATTTTGGAGCATTTTGTGAAAAATAAGAAAAGGAAATAATGATTTAATAATTACCTTAATAAAGGTTTGGTAGATTAGCAATAATGAAATTAATAACAAACAGAAGTAAAGACAAGAATTAAACTAATAGGTAAATGTTAATGTTAATTTTCTATATAGTCCTTATTTAAAAGAGAAATATATTATGTAATATAATAGTCTATACGACTATAAAGTGATAAAAACTGTGTTAAATATTACATTGAAATACCAGTTAAAGTTTCTAAAAATAAGATGATCTACATTGTTTACATTTATTTGTATGTGGCAAAACTGAGGTAATTCAGTGAAAATTTAATATTGAAATATTCTTAAATGAATTGAGTGATGAACAAATGAATGAATGAATGAAGAACCAATGAGTATGTATCTACTAGACAAATACTATTTGGTTAACTTCAAGTATCTAAAATAATCCACAAAACAGAGACAGGAAAATCGTTGCCCTGAAAATGCCCTATCTTAAATAATGGATGAAATTCATTTTTAAAAACCTTTTGTACTTTAAAAGAATTTAGACTCAACAGAAGAGTTGCAAAAATAACATTTAAAGTTCCCTCATACTTCACGTAGCTTATCCTAAAGTTAATATCCTACATTCCCACAGCCTAATACTCCAAACTAAAAAATTAACTACATAATTTATTCATATTTCACTATTATTTTCACTAATATCCTTTTTCAGTTTCAGAATCCAATTTGGTTTCCCACATTGCACTTCATTATCACTAATCTTTTTATCTCCCAGTCTAAGACAGATCCTGTCTTTCCTTGTCTTTCTTGATCTTGACAAGTTTGAAAAGTACTGGTTAAGCATTTGGTAGACCATCTTTTAATTTGTGGTGTTTTTCTATTCATAGTATAGTCATAGAGTATAGTATTTTGGGGGAGAATGCCACAGAGATGATGTGCCTTACTCAGTGCATCAGATCAGGTGTAACACAATATTTACATTATTACAGAGGGAAAAAATTGGTAATTTTGCAATGTCTGCCAGGGTTCTCCAAGATAATGCTATTTTGTTTCCATTTGTAATTATAAAATTTATCAAGGGACATATTTTGAGAATGTGAAAATATTGTTTGTCCTTAAACTTTTGCTCATGAATATTACCATAAATCTCTGGATCTTGCCTCCAGCAATTATTACTATGTTGTACTAATGGTGTTTTTCTATTTCATTATTTCTATATTTGTTAATAGGGGTTATTCTGCAAGGAGGAATTGTTTCTCTCTTCTCCATTTTATGTATTTATTCAATCATTTATTTATATCTGTATGGACTCATATGTATTATATTTGAGTTATAATCAAATGCTGTTATTGACTTTGATACAGAAATTGTTCCTACTTTCACTATTGGGAATGTTTTCAGCTAGGATCTTACATCTTTTTGGCATTCTTTTTTGTTTTCTTTTTAATTCTGTTAGCACATCATTACTTTCTGTTAGGGTAAGATGCTCTGGATTCCTCTTGTATTTTCCTAATCTCACCCTTAGAAACAGCCATTTGTTAATGAGTTTGATATATATTTGAAAAAAGCTTATTTTTATTATGTAAAATACATATAGCATAACATTTAGCATTTAACCATTTTAGATTAATATTTTAGTAGCATTAAGTACATGTACATTATTGTGCAACCATCACTACTATTCATTTTTAGAATTTTTCACTTAAACTGAAATTCTGTACCCATTTAATAATTCTCCCATGGAAACCACTATTCTATTTTTGGTCTCTCTGAATTTGACTTCTATAGGTACCTCATATAAGTGAAATCATACAAAAGTGTCTTTTGTTTCTAACTTATGTAATCTAAAATGTCTTCAAGTTTTATCCAAGTTGTAGCATGTGGCAGAATTTTATTCAGGAAAGAGCCATTTTTAATATTTTTACATAATTAGTGTTTTTATAAAATTTTACTTTCTTATGATATTAAACTATCATGTATTCATGATCATGAGATCACCATATTTTACATTAAAATATTATATTATCTTAAGTTTTTAGTGAAAGAAATATTCTAATATTTATAAATCTATAATTTGCAAAGTATGATAACTCCTTTAAAAAGTATGTTTGAAATGTCCACTTCCATTAGTGTACAGAAGTATGGAGGGAAATATTACCCCCAACATTAAAAATGACAACATTTGAGAGATCTACAAACAGAATTATTTTAAACCTATCAGAACTTAGGCTACAAATAAACTAATTACCTGAAATCCAAAATATGGATTTCTTTAAGAAAATATGTAATTGTATTTTTTCATCTTCATAGTCAACTAAATATAGGAGAAATCATCATATACAGATGTAAATAAAGCAGATTTTAAAAAGCTGACACAGATTTTGTATATGTACTGGTTATAATGTGATGTTTTGATCTGTGCATACAATGTAGAAAGATTAAGTCAAGCTAATTAACATATCCATGACCTCACAAACTTATTATTTCTGGCAAAAGCACTAAAATCTATTCTTTTTGCAACTGCAAAACATAACAATACATTGTTGTTATTGTGATCATCAAACAGTGCAATAAACCATTAAAATGTATACCTCCAATCAAACTAAAACTTAGTTTTACCCTTAGATCAACATGTCTCCATTCCCAATCCCTTCCTCCACCTGTGTTTAGAATTATATGATCCAGCAATTCCCCTACTGGTTATATATCCAAAGGAACTGAAATCAGTGTATCAAAGAGATATCTGCATTCCCATGTTCATTTCAGTATTATTCACCATGATGGCTACAGTATGAAAGCAGCCTAAGTATCCATCAATGAGTGAATGGAAAAAAAAATGTAGTATAAACACACACACACACACACACACACACACACACCAGAATACTATACAACCTTCATAAACAAGAAAATCTTATCATTTTCAATGACATGAATGTTTCTGGAGGACATTATATCAAGAAAAATAAGCTGGGCACAGGAAGATAAATTCTACATATTTTCACTTATATGTGGAATCTAAATAAGCTTACCTCATAGAAGCAGAGTGTAGAAAGGTGATCAGCAGCCTGACTTTTAACACTTTTTTTTCAAGTTTAATTATGGGCTGGGGTAGCAACTTACATTCTCTAGGAGTCCCAAACATATGGTAAAGAGTAAGTACGCATCCAACTGCTAACTTTTCCAAGGGCCATTGCTGAATGCTCACAAAGAAAAAAAAAAGATGAGAAACGGGCTATAAAAACTCATAAACAGAGCATGATGCCTTCTGAAACACAGGCGTATCAGACACTCTGTATTCCAGGAGTAGAGTGGAAGAATAAAGAATACAGTTAATCTTTCCTGCTTTCCAGGCACTATAATGAGTGTAAGGAAGTAAACGTCTACTTTTGGGGGAAAGAAAAAAAATATCTCAGATTGGTTTACAGTAACTGATCTATTTTTTTATTATAGTTTAATGATGTGGGGGTTTTTTTGAGACCTTATGTTCTAATACAATTCTAATGTCTTAATCTCAGTTAACATGCCTATAGAAAAGCCTAGTTGCTAGGAAACTAAGAACTAAGGCAAGGTATGATTGTACTCAGTTATTGTGATGTATGCTAACTATTAACAATTAGAAATAGCCTGTTTAGTATAGGTCTTGCTAAAGAATTTTACTTTGGCTCCTAAAATCATATGGAGGATGTTCATTCCTGCAACTTCTGTTCCCTCAGTTTGATGAGATTTGGACCCAGCTCTGTAATGACAGGAAATCTTTTTTACATACTGTTCCTGTAAGAAAAAAAATAAAATTGTCCATAAGCACAGCTCTCTTCCCAGGTGCGTAACACAAAAGTAATATTTATTCTGCTATGTACCTCAATTACCTGGGCATGCAAATATTAATGTACAGTCAGTTAAGAATTAACTACACTACATCATAAAAGGAGAGTGTGAAGAGAAAAGATTTAAGGGAGTAACACATGTAGTTTTCATAAGGATAGTTTAGCCTTTGTGCTACACAATATAACTGCATTCAAAACTCCAAAAATGTTCAGTAAATCTATTATAAATAAATGTTTTCTGTGAAGAGTTTTTGACTGAGAGCAAAAAGGAGGCAATTTAAAAAACATGTGAGCCTCAGCATGAAACAGAAGAATGATGACACTTTAAAAATTCACCACCCAAGAAGAGGACAGCCAAAGAATGAAAGTGCTGAAGAAATTAGCCAAAATTTTGAGGGGAGGTATGAGCTTTTATAGGCCAAGAAATTGGTTGGGGAGTCCAAGGAGACTTTACCTGGATCTTGTGCACAGAAAAGCCACCCCTTGTTTTCTAAGTTCTGTTCGTTATTGAACTAAACTGGGGTCCATTTGCTCAGTGCATTAAGACCAGATATCCACACCAACGTTTGCAGCAGGAGAAAGGAAACTGCTTATTGTCAGGATGCCAGGCAAGAAGGATCAGGCAGCTAAAGCTTAAGTCCTAACCTCCTCCAATGACTTACAGGGACGGATTTTAAAAGGCAGGTGTAAATTTCAGGAAAACAGAAGTTACAGGCAAAATTGTATTTCAATACATGGAGGTTATACATTGGTTTTGGCCTAAAAGGGTGAAATAACTTGGGCAAGGGCCTAAAGGTCATAGAAAGATTCAAAACTTTTCTGATTTGCAATTGATTAAGGAAGAGAAACTTTAAAAAAGAATTGGGGTCAGCAGAAAAGAATGTTAGCTCTGGCTCATGGTTGCAACTTCCCAGGACCATAGGAAGGAAATTAGAACAATGAATGGTGGTAAAAGTTCAGTTCCCATTTCTCAGTTCCCCTTTGCTGGGGTCTATATGCCCACCAGTCCATTTTGTTGGAGTCCAGTTTTCTGAAGAACACTCAGAGACATATGTTAAGATGTTATATTTAGTTTATCTAGGGAACCAAATGTGATTTTAGCTACCTTGTCTATTTTTAAGCTACTATTGCCTTCTTGCTTATCAAGTAGATTATTTTCTTCTCAGGACTAGTGAGGTGCCTGGAATTTCTTTTGAAGGAACCTAAGATTTTTCTTTGGGCTAGTGAAGTGCCTGGAATTTATTTGAAGGAAATAATTCCTTTATTGCATTTATTTCCAGGGTGGGGTAGGTGCATACAGGCTCCTAAGAGGGGGATCCTTATCTATCACGTGTTTGCTTTCAGAATCTCTCTTCCTTAAGCTAAAGAAAGTTGAGAATCCCACACTGCCCTCCAACATTACCCTACTCCAACCACACAGTATTCTATTTCATCATATAAGTTTGTTTAAATGTCAATATGTAAAGTTTGGGTAATCAGCAAGATCACTGACCATGGACGCAGGCCAAATTTGCTAATAAAATAGCACCAATATTGGAATGAGGTATAAGTGCAATGTATAAGTGAAGGCCAAAATGTGAAGATTTTGTATTTAATAGTTTAGAGCCACAGATGTATTCTGGAAATAAGTGTTTGAATTTAAAGATTTAGAGGATTAGATTTCAAGGGCCATTTACTTGACATGTAACTGGAGCCTGAATATTTGGTGGCAGTAATTTATCTCAGAAGAAAAAATAGATATGGGCTTGAGATAATTAAACTAATGATTAAAAGGAAAATATAGAAGCAATAAAAATCTTTATTTTAATAATCTGAGTCAGAACAGAGCCAATCTGATCAGTACACATAAAGTTTCTTCTTTTTTTAATTGATGAATGTTTTATGGCTTGATTGATATGCCTTTAGTGCGCATTCTCTTAAGCATTGCAGAAAAAAATAAATAGAATTGATAAGTTAAACTAAGAACACATTTTTTTCTCACACAGCCAAAACACAAAAGTTTTACCATTCTATTGACAAGTGATACTATAGAAGAATAAAAAAGCAAAATAATCATACCACCCTAAAAACCAGGCTTCTCTGTTTTGTTTTCTTACAGACCCACTCTCACCAACATTTCTTTATTTGAAAACTTAAAACCTGCTTACAAAAGAATAATCAAATATGAAAGAATATTAATGATCATTTAGTTCAGCAATCTCATTTTGTGACTATAGAAACTGACACTGGAGATTAAAAAGGTATTCTAGTTAGTGATCCATAGTATAAGTTTGCCTATTCCCAATATGTTAGCCACTAATGCTGCTCAGATCAACCTCAGCAAAAACACCTTAATACTCTGATTGTTTCCTGTTAGAGTGTCAAAAATAATACGTATTCTGAAGTATATGTACGTTAAATGTTTTGGTGATGGAATTGAGCAATATATTACTAAATTTAATTTTTAACTTTTTGATTGTTTTATTAGTTCGTTCTCAGGCTGCTATTAAGAAATAACCAAGACTGGATAATTTATAAAGAAAAGGGGTTTAATTGACTCACGGTTCCACATGGCTAGACAGGCCTCAGGAAACTACCATCATGGTTGAAGGCACCTCTTCATAGGGCAGAGGGAGAGAGAATGAGTGCTGAGCAAATGGGGAAGTCTGTTATAAAACCAACAGATCTCATGAGAACTCACTATCATGAGAACAGCATGGGGGGACCTCCCCCATGATTCAGATATCTCTACGTGGTCCTGACCTTGAGACATGGGTATTATAATTACAATTCAGGGTGAGATTTGGGGATGGACATAGAGACGAACCATATCATTCAATCCCTGGCCCCTCCCAAATCTCATGTCCTCACATTTCAAAACACAATCATGCCTTCCCAATAGTCCTCTAAGACTTAACTCATTCCAGCATTAACCCAAAAGCCATGTCCAAATTCTCATCTGAGACAAGCAAGTCCCTTATGCCTGTGAGCCTGCAAAATCAAAAGCAAGTTAGTTACTTCCTAGATAATGGGGGTACAGGCATTGGGTAAATGCTCCCATTCCAAATGGGAGAAATTGGCCAAAACAAAGGGGCTACAGGTCCCATGCAAGTCCAAAATCCAATAGGGCAGTCATTAAAGCTTAAATTTCCAAAATGATCTCCTTTGACTTCATGTCTTACATCCAGAGCATGCTGATTCACAAGGTGGTCTCCCATGGCCTTGGACAGTTTTGGCCCTTTGACTTTGCAAGGTACAGCCCCATTCCCAGCTACTTTTGCAGGCTGGAGTTGAGTGCCTGTGTCTTTTCCAGGTGCACAATGCAAGCTGTTGGTGGAGCTATTCTGGGCTCTGGAGGATGGTAGCCTTTTTGTCACAGCTCCACTAGGCAGTGCCCCGGAGGGATTCTGTGTGGGTACTCCAAACCCACATTTTTCTTCTGCCCTTTCTTAGCAGAGGTTCTCCATAAGGGCTCCATCCTTGCAGCAAACTTATTCCTGGACATCTGTGCATTTGCATACATCCTCTGAAATTTAGGGAGAGGTTCCCAAACCTCAATTCATGACTTCTGTGCACCAATAAGCTGAAGACCACATGGAGGCTCACAAGGTTTAGGGCATTCAACCTCTGAAGAAATGGCCTGCACTGTACTTTGGCCCATTTTAGCCATTGCTAGAGCAGCTGTGATGCAGGGCACCAAGTCCCAGGCTGGACACAGCAGCAGGGCCCTGGACCTGGCCCACAAAACTAGTTTTTCCTCCTAGGCTTCCAGGCCTTGGATAAGAAGGGTTGCCACAAAGGTCTTTGACATGCCATGGAGACATTTTCTCCATTGTCTTGGTGATTAACATTTGTTTCCTTGTTACTTATGCAAATTTCTAAAGTGAGCTTGAATTTCACCCCAAAAAATTGGTTGTTCTTTTTTACTGCATTGTCACAAGCTGCAAATCTTCCAAAAGTTATGTTCTGCTTCCTCTCGAACATTTTGTTGCTTAAAAATTTCTTGCCAGAAAAAAAAAAAAAGTGATGATACCCTAAATCATCCCTCTTAAGTTCAAAGTTCCACAGATCTCTAGTATAGGGGCAAAATGCCACCAGTCTCTTTGCTAAAGCATAGCAAGAATCACCTTTATCCCAGTACCCAAGAAATTCTTTATCTTTATCTGAGACAACCTCAGCCTGTACTTGATTGTGCATATCACTATCAGCATTTTGGTAAAAGCCAAGTCTCCAGGAAGTCTCCAGGAAGTTCCAAACTTTCACACATCTTCCTGTTTTCTGAGGCCTCCAAGTCCTTAGGAAGTTCCAAAGTTTTACACATATTTCAGTCTTCTTCTGATCTCTACAAACTGTTCGAACCTCTGCTTGATACCTAGTTCCAAAGTCGCTTCCAAATTTTTGGGTATCTTTATAGCAGTGCCTCACTCCTGGTACCAATTTACTGTATTAGTCTGTTCTCACACTGCTATGAAGAAGTACCCAAGACTGGGTAACTTATTAAGAAAATAGGTTTAATTTAGTCACAGTTCCACATGGCTGAAGGGGCCTCAGGAAATTTACAATTACTGCACAAGACACCTCTTTATAAGGCAGCAGGAAAGAGAATGAGTGCCAAGTGAAAGGGGAAACTCCTTATAAAACTATCAAATCTCAGCCGGATGTTGTGGCTCACACCTGTATTCTCAGCACTTTGGGAGGCTGAGGCAGGTGAATCACAAGGTCAGGAGTTCAAGACCAGCCTGACCAACATGGTGAAACACTGTCTCTACTAAAAGTACAAAAATTAGCAGGACGTGGTGGTGCACACATGTAATCCCAGCTACTCAGGAGGCTGAGGCAGGAGAATCACTTGAACCCAGGAGGTGGAAGTTGCAGTGAACTGATATCATGCCATTGCACTCCAGCCTGGGTGACAGAGTGAGACTCTGTCTCAAAAAAAAAAAAAAAAAAAAAAAAAAGAAAACAACAACAACAAAGAACTATCGAATCTCATGAGAACTCACTCACTATCGTAAGAACGGCATGTGGAAAACTGCCCCAATGATTCATTTATCTTCAGCTGGTCCTGCCTTTGACATATGGAGATTATTACAAATCAAGTTGATATTCTGGTGAGCACACAGAGCCAAATGATAACACTTGCCATAAATGTAAACCTGACAAATTGTGAGGATTCCGTTTCAGATTTCTATTTATGAGGAATTTGGGAACATTTATACTTGCATTTTATCCTTACCAATAGCTGATTTCCCACTGTCCAAGAATTGATTTATTAAAGATGAAGAGAAAAAAAAAAGAGTTCACTATATTATTCTTATATTTTTATTTTATCTCTTACTAGATTACTAAAACAGTGGTCTGTTTAGTAAAACATCCATACCGTTTTTGACTTTGAAGCAATGCAATGGCCAATCTCCTTCCATCTTCCCTGCTACAAAAACAAAAGCCAAACATATATATATATATATAATATATATATGAAGTAATATAAAGAAAATAATAATCTCCTGTAGCCTACTAGTATGTTTTTTTTCTTCCTCTGACTTTGCTACATAGAGATGGGTAGATCAACAAATGGGGAGAGATACACATTGCTCTCTTAAGATAGAAATTTCATAATACATTGCTAATTTAGCAAGGCAGGAGATGTGACACATAATCAAAAGGAGGATATGCATAATTATCTTTGTCATGATTACAATTACAATGATGTTTAGTTGGGAATACCTAATTTATCAATATGTCTAATGCTACACCTGAAAGTATATCAGTAGTTTGTGATTTTTCTGGATATTCCCTGAAATCTGAAGCAACATGCCTTGGCAAGCTAAATAATTGCCTAATTTCTTAGTCATAATTCATTTTTGCTTGAAATATAGTCCTAGTTTACAAAACATAGCAAATTGAAATTAAAATGGGCAGCCCCAAAATATGTATTCTTTTTTGTTTTCTTTTGAGACAGAGTCTCGCTCTGTTGCCCGGGCTGGAGTGCAATGGCATGATCTCCGCTCACTGCAAGCTCTGCCTCCCGGGTTCAGGGCATTCTCCTGCCTCAGCCTCCCAAGTAGCTGGGGCTACAGTCGCCTGCCACCACACCCGGCTAACTTTTTGTACATTTAGTAGAGGCAAGATTTCACCATGTTAGCCAGGATGGTCTTCACAAATGAAAATATTTTATAAATATTAAGATTAGTTATTAACCTAAGCTCTTTATATGTTATGTGCTATAAGTAAAATATATACATACATGGACATATATATACATATGTCATTGTTATATATGTGTATATAGTATGTAATACATATGTATATGTATATATGCGCTATAATATGTAGGTATTTGGTTTCTTTCATTATATATTATTTTGTATACTATAAATCTATTTTTTTTCCAGCTGGGTAAAGAGATATGTGGAACTGTAAATAAACCAACATGTTGGGGTGAGATTGGATATAAACCTGTACTTTGTAGGCGAGATGTAGCAAAATGATGAATTAGCCAAATGAACCATGATAGATATGAAATATACAGAATTAGCCTCTCACCTTCTGGGAGATGAAACTTCTTAATGAACAGTCTGATGCTAAGTAAGCATCATGATAAAATAGTAAACTGGGCCAAACACTCTTTATATTAACTTAATAAACTTGGAAGGGAAGTGGATTGGTTGTTCCAGAACAGAGTAAGTGCATTGTCTTGGGAAGTGTTGGTGATATTGCAAATAGGGACATTATAAAAGAATAAGTCCCTTTATTATTTAAGGACAAAAAGTCTCATGAGCCAAAATTTTGAATTAATATGGAACACTCTACCAACTATTTTTTTCACCATAAAATTAAGTTGAAAATCACTCGGACTTTCCCAGCTCAGAATCCCTTGAGTTAGTGTTCCTATTTCTTGAGGCCGACATAGAAACCTAAGTATTTCTACATGTCAGTAAGATTTAAATGACTATAGGATAATGAACAAATAAATCAACAGGATGTAATAACAGTAGCAGCTGTAGTAACTTTAATCAAACTTTTATAATTAGTTTTTTTTTTCAGGTGTTTTAAATAGCCAAGAGTTTAAATATATTGTAATCATTATTTTGGATAAATTTAATTAAGTTTTAAATAATGTTTGCCTAAGAATTCTTGATTGAAGAAATTTATTGATTTTGGTTTATTTGTTATGAAATGTATAATTAAATATTGAAAACAATATTTTATTAATTTAGCACTGAGCATTAGACAAACTGTAAATTATAAATTTCTCTATATACACAAAGCCCTTTGAGCATTAAAGTACTGAATGTTCACCTGCACATGGGTGAGAGGAGTTTATCTAAGGCTGGGGAAAAACCACACAGGAAGTAGTAGGATAAGCAATGCCTGGAACTCATAAAATGCTGGGAAAGGTCTTATTCCTACTGGACAAATGGTAAAGGCCCCAGAAGCATCTTTCCTCAGTAGTTTGGCCAAATTAGTACTTGACTTCTGGTGTCTCTTAAAATTCCCTAAGAAAACAAACAAAATTATCAGAAGCTTTAAACTGACTCCAAGTAAAAGCACTGAAATTCAGAACAAAGGCCATCACTGTTTCAAAGAATAAAACAAAATTCAGCACCTCACAAGTTAAAATTCATTGGCATTTAATAAAATTTTTCTGATAAAGAAACAGAGAAATACAGCTCTTACCAGAATAAAAATCAATAAAAAACATCAATAATTGACAGAGATAGTAAATTTAGCAAATAAGGACATTGGAACAGCTATTATAAATATCCTCTATTTGTTGAAGATGGAAGAGGGAAACATCAACATGATTGGGATAGAATTAGAAGATATGTGAAAGACTTAAATAGAATTTATATCAGTAAAAAAGAAAATATCTGCAATAGAAATGCATTAGATTATGTTAAAATAAAATAAGTGAACTATCTAAAACGAGGAAAAAGAGGAAAAAAACAACTGAAAACAATAAGAAGAGAGTATTAGTATGCATATAATTGGAATCACAGAAGGGGAAACAGAAAAAAATTATTGAAAAATAAAGGCTGAATATTTTATAATTCAATGAGAATTATAGATTCATTTATCTAAGTAGTTCAACAAACCTCAGCAGGAGATCAAATGAAGCACTTCACCAAGAAAAAAATAAGGATGGGAAATAAACAAATGGCATGTTCAGCGTAATTATAAATTTAAAAAATACAAGTTAAAATCACAAGGAAATACAACTACTATACATTCATTAGAATGATTAATTGGCTAAATTTTAATAGTCTGACAATGCCAAGTGTTGACAAGAATGTGAACTACTGGATTTCAGATATTTTTGGTGGTAGTGCAAAATGACTCAGTTACCTTGTAAAACAGTTTACAGTTTTAGTAATATACATTTAGACACTCACTTTCCATTTGTTGCAGGAATCTCACTCCTAGGTATTTTCCAAGAGAAATAAAGTTGTATGTCTGTACAACAGTTTGTACTCTAATGCTTATGGAAGATTTACTCATAGTAGCTAGGAACATGAAACAACCCAAATGCCTATGAACTGTAAAAGGTTAAACACATTGTCATATATCAATGCAATGGATACTATTCATCAGTAAAAAACAAAATTGTTGCTATACTCCACAACATGGCTGATGCTTAAATTAGTTATTCTAAGTGAAATCACCCAAACACAAACTAATACATATTGTAATTTTATAACACACAGAAATACAGTGACAGAAACAGATCAGCATTTCCCAAGGATTGAGCATGGAGTTCAGCAGTTGACTGCAATAAGGCAAGGGAAAATATAGGGTTAATGAAAATGTTTTAACATGATTGTAGTGGTATTTACATAACTCAATAAATATGTCAAATCTCATCAAATTACATATTTAAAATTAGTTATATCATTGTATATAAGTTCATATTAATAAACTTGATTTTTACAATTATAAAATATTAAATATACCATTTATGTCAAGTGATCACACAGTTCTAAGCAAGTGTGCAGTAACAGGTGCTAGGTTGGTTTGTCACGATTCCATAGATTTGTAGAATAAAGAGACAAGCAGACCAAATGGATTTAAACAGTTTGCTACTTACAGAGATTGTAACATTCTGACACTTGCTTCTTCATTGCCAATCTCACAAGGCGACATAATGAGAGTCAGGTAAAGCCTGCCTACATTGGAAATCATCTCTAATCTTATGTAGGGGTGGTTGGTAAACTTGTTCATTCTCCCCTTCACAAAGAGACATTATCTTTATCACCTTGGATCATAAGTAAATCTCTCTGAGGAGGCAGGGAAGTTGTCTCTATCTTGATGACCCTGGAATGTCTCTGAAAAGAGACATATAGTATTCTGCAATGGAAATACATCTGGGAAAATTTGCTGCTAAAGTTTTGATATGAAGAGATTCAAGAAAAATTGTCTTCCAAATATTTCTTTTTTGTCATTTGTGTCTTGTTTTATATCATTCTATAATTACGTTATTGATATTGCATTGTTGATATTTATGCCCTCACACTAGTGGCATTCTTTGGTTTAATAGAAGATACGAAAAAAACAGGGATTTAGTAGATTTCTAGGTAGCCAGTATGTGTCTTTTTTAAATTAGATATTCCACTGCAAAATTAACACAGGCACTGCCTACCTCTGTGGGACGTGTTGACCGGTAGGTTTGTACTACATTTCTATAAAGAGAAGTGTCTAATACATATGGTAATTTTATAACACACAGAAATACAGTTCTCTTCTATAAAGAGAAGTGTCATTTAGGCCGGCAACCAACCACTCCAAAGTCCTAGAACATTAAAAAAGAGCTTTATTCACAGACATTATTACTGAATTGTGTAGCTTTAGTTTTTTTGATCGAATGACCAATACAATTATGAACATTGTATCATCCAAAATTTTGCTAATAATGCCCTCTGTTTCATCTGAACATTTATTGAGGAAAACCATTTAACATTTAACATGACAGTGATTAGTTAACAAACCATTAACCAAACTAATTGGATAGATAGGAAACCAAGATGTAGCTATGATCCAGTTCATGGTTGTTTTACTTTTTATTTTTGTCTATAGGCTTTTGTTTCCTAGTTGTTTGCTGAAATATAGTTTCTCTGGTACAGTGATGATATAGCAATCTTTTGATCTACTTAAAATGGACAATTGTTTAGTTTACTGATTCCTTAATATTAAATGTGCCAACATATTTGTCTCCACATTTTTGATACTTTCTTTTTCTTTGTGATGCTGTAAAAGTGTAAAATTAACTTAATTAGATAAAGACAATGAAACCTGTATTGAGTTAACACGTCACACATATCTGCTGTAACTACTGCTGTTAAATTCTGAATCTGAACCCCAGTTGTCTGAATTTTATTCTTGAAAATTTTATGCTGAACAGGTCAATATTAATTATTTGTACTATTTTACTTAAGGTATTTCTACAGTGAGATTAATGAGTGTTTTAATTTTATAATGTTATATTTATATTTTCAATCTCAGTGACATTAAGGGAGCTCATTGCTTTTAATGATGTGAACAAAATTAATTAAACAATTTCTATTAATCTTACAGAGACTGTAACCTCATTATGAAAATGCCACGATGTAAATATGGCAAAATGTGAAGTGAAGAGATTCAAAGGATGGACATGTTTATTAACCCACCTTTCAAGGTTGATTTTAGGCTAAGCAAGGCATGACTGTACTAAGGTCAAGAAGAATACGTATCATATTTAAAAATTGTATTGAAGCTAACTTACAAAGTTATACTCTGATGTATCATTTTGGACAGTTAAAAGAACTTTCAGATTATCACAAAATTTAGAGAACCTCATAGCTTCCTATGACAGTATTCTACAGTCTGTTTCTTAAGTTTCAGGCATAGTTAATGTTACGAGTTCTATTAAGATGAATAAGAGGAGACACTTGTTACTGACACTTAGCTAAAGATATTGATGAATTTCTAAGAAAAAAAGATAAGAAATATCATGCTGGTAATATGACTTCATAAAGTACAATAAGAAAGACTTAGGTCACAATATTGGGCACTATTTGAAAATTGTTGTACATTTGTCATTGCATATTATGTCTTTTATAGAATTATCTAGGCTCACTTCTATCCCAGAAAAATTAAATATTTTATTTCATCAACCTTAAGCAATATGTAGGTCAATATGCTTATGTGTTATTTTTCACCTCTCAGTAGGCATGTACATCCATTTAGTTGACATAGTACTTCGAAATACACTTAAAATGCTTCTTTAGTCTAGGATATAATTATCATGACGACAATAATGACAATGCTTTTACTGTTTTGACATCCATCTTACACATGGACTGTTTTTTATCTTTGGCATGTTTGTCAAAAATGAAGTCCAATTAATATTATTCTTTTAACATCTTTTAATCATTCAATTAATCTATGTGATTCTGTGTTAACTCTGTATAGTAATATAATAACAATAATGATGGTAACAGATATCAGTGCTTATTATGTACTAAAGTTTAAGATCTTCATATATATTTACTCATTTATTATTCACCATAGCTTAGTGCAGTAGGTACTATTATGTTTATTCTTATTTTAGAGATGAGGAAGTTAAAGTCCATATAAGCCAATTAATTTGCCTAAAGCATAATAGCTTTCAATTGGTGCTGTTAGGGTTTGAAACAATGAAGACTTGCACAATCACTATTATATGTACACACATATTATCCAGAAGCACTCACATTATGAGAGATACTAGAACTGATATTAGCAGAAAGAAAAAGTGATTTGCATTTCTCATCAGATGTTTACTCTGAGACATACGCTCATTAAAGACAATGGCATGAATTGCTCTCTGTCTGTTGTGTGAGTGCAGTTATATTGCAGTTAAATTCATGCATTCCCAGTGTGCAAAGTACTATGTGTACTAACTGCATTAAGTACTTTGCATCTATTATATTTAAGCCTCATAATAACTCCAGTGTCATAGGGAAAATATTGCAAAATAACATACAAATAATAAAATAACACAATGTTTTATTTTATAAAACAAATGAGGTCAAGGAATGCTCAATAACATTTTCTATGTCTTACCTAGAGCTACTTCTCCAGATATACATGAGAATGTACACAACGAACAACTACATCTGATTACATTACATATGGTCACATAGGTCATGTCATATATATCATTCCTTATCCTAAGAGTAATAAAAAGTATTAAGAATTTAAGCTAGATGAATGACATAATCGGGATACATTTTCAAAACAACACTTAAGCCCTTTCATGGAGAACAGACTGGAAGGACATCAGTGTGCATGTGCAGGACATCAGCGTGCATGTGAGGAGCCTTATATATTGACAATCTCAGTGATACAGGGAGAGGTAGTGGTAACACAAGGGAGGAGGCAACTGTGAAAAAATGAAGGAATTGAAGATACTTCGGACCTACTGATCGATGGTATATATGTGTGTCTTTGTACTTGCACAATTTGTAAAAAAAAAATTCGAAAATGATGTCACAATATCTTCTTTATACAACTGATTGGATATGGGAAATATATATTTAAATATAACACCTGAAAGGATACTGAGATTGAAGTGGTCAGTTAAAACTTAAACATGTTGATTCTCAATTATCTTTGAGACATCTACTTGGAAATATAAAGTAGCTGTTGAATATCGGGAACATGGATCTCAAGGGATGTAAGATTAGGTGTGGCAAGCATATTTATATAAATACTAACCTAAACTACAAAAATTAATAGTATCACCCAGAGAGAGGGTGTGAAAATAGAGAACCCAAGGTCAAGCTATGAGGCGCATCACCATCTGTAACAAAATCGAGTATTAAGTTGAACCGGAAAAGGATAATGAGGAGAGGACAGAATCAGAGAACAACCAGGATTGCTCACTTTTGTTAAAATCTAAGAAAGAGAGAGAATGAATGCAGGGAAGAAATGGTCAAATAGCTAATTTAAAGCTTAAAAACATGATATTTTATTTTGAATAATGAGAGCTCTTTTTCTGGAATAATGTTACCATAATCTAATTTTTTGGATAGAAAAGTAACTGAGATAAGAGCCACCTCCAGAAACATAAAAACCAATGAAAGAACTCTATCCTTAATATTCTGTTCCTCTGGAAACACTGCTGGTACCAAAATCTGTGTTAGGGTTATCTAGATGGACAGAAATAATAGGATAGACATATATATAAAGTGTACAGGGAAGATTATTAAGAAGCATTAACTTACACAATCACAAGGTCCCACAATAGGCAGCCTACAGGGTGAGAAGCAAGGAAGCCAGTCCAATTCCCAAAGCTGAAGAGCCTGAAGTCCAATGTTCGGGGACAGGAAGCATCCAGCATGGGAGAAAGATGTAGGCGGTGAGGCTAAGCCAGTCTAATCTCTCCACGTTCCTCTGCCTGCTTTTTATTCTGGCCATTTTGGCAGCTGATTAGATGGTGCCCAATTGGAGTGTGGGGGAGTCTGCCTCCCACAGTCCACTGATCCAAATGTTAATCTCGTTTGGCAACAACCTCACAGACACACCCAAGAACAATACTTTGCATCTTTCAATCCAATCAAGCTGGCACTCAGGATTAACCATCACAGATGCCTAGTTCACAAAAATTTTCTCGCATTCTGTTGACTGTCCCCTCAATCACTCAATAGCTTATTTTGTGATGCAGTTGTTCTTTTTTTTTTTTAATTAAACTATCCTATTAAAAGTCAAACACCTGCACAATGGATTTTTTAAATGATCCAACTATATTTTGTCTATAGAAGACTGGCTCAAATCCAAAGTCACTAATATGTTGAGAATGAACAGATGGAGAAAGACATTCCATGCAGGTAGCAACCAAAATTCGGTGGGCATACTAGTATCAGACAAAAGAGATTTTAAGTCAAAAACTGTTATGTGAGGCAAAGAGTAATATTACATGTTGATAAATGTGTCAATTCTTCATGAAGACAGAAAAGTTACAAGTATATATACACACAATAAGAGAGCCACTAGACATATAAAGTATAATTGACAGACTAAAAAGGAAAAATAGACTTTTCTCTAATAATAGTTGGATTCTGCAATATTCTTCAGGATAGGTCATATATTATGCTACAAATAATTCTCAGTAAATTTAAGAAGGTAGAAATCATATAAAGTATCTTCTCTGACAATAGTAGAATAAAACTATAATTAATGCCAAAGGCACCACAGGAAAACTACAGACAAATATCAGTGATACATACAGATAGGACAATTCTCAACAATATAGTAACAAACCAATCCAGTTGCATTTTAAAAGGATTACATATCATGACCAAGTTGGATTTATACTTGGAAAGTAAGGGTGGTTCAACACACAAAAATCAATACTTATAACACACCACATTAATAGAATGAAGAAAAAACCCACATGATCATTCCAATTATTGCAGAAAATATAATTTGACAAAATTCAACATGCATTTGCAAAAATAAATTCAAACTAGTAATGGGAAGGAACTCCAGCAACCTGCTGAAGGACATTTATGGAAAGCCTGCATTTAGGATTACTCAATGTTGGAAGACAGAAAGCCTTCCGAGGATCAGAAAAAAATAAGGATGCTCATGTTTGCCACTTCTGTACATCATCGTACTGATGGTGCTCTCCTAGTCAAAGAAGTTAAGAGAGAAAAAAGACATAAGAGGCATCCATTTTAAACAGGAGAAAGTAAACCTTTTGCAGATGATATTTTCTCATATATTGAAAAACCTCAAGAATCCACAGAAAAACTACTAGAGCCAATAGACTTTTCACAAAGTACAGCAAACATAGTCAACATACAAAAATCAGTTGTCTATCTGTACACTAACAATAGAAAATCCCAAAACAATTTAATAAAACAAGCCCATTTACAATAGCATCTAAAAACCAAAATACCCAGGGTTAAATTTAACCAGGCTGATGGAACACCTGTACACTATTAACTTGAAAATATTGATTAAGGAAATTAAGAAGATCTAAATAAATTGAGAACAATCTGTGTTCATGTACTGGAAATTTTAATATTGGTAATACTACCCAGAGTGGTCTACAAATTCAATATAATCCTTATTAAAATTTCAACAAACTGTTTTTGTGAAAATGGAAAAGCTGAATGCCAAATTCATATGGAATGATAGTAAGTCCTTTCAACAAATCTGCTTGGTAAAAAAAAAAAAAAAAAGAGCAGGGAAACGATACACAGCTCCATATTTCAAAATTTATGACAAAGCTACAATGATCAAACAAGTATATTACTAGCATAAGAATAGACATACAAACCAATGGAATAGAGTTGAGAGTCCAGAAGTAAAACCATTCATCTCTGGCCAATTCAATAAAGGTGCCGAAACCATTACACAGGTAAAGAATAGTCTCTTCAACAAATGCTCCTGGTGTAATGAGATATCTGTATATAAGATCTTACCTCATGTATCCAAATTAACACAAAATAAATTATAGATGTAAATACAACAGCCAAAACTGAAACTTAGAAGAAAACATAAGGGTAAATCTTTGTAATCTTGGATTTGGCAATGGATTCTTAGATATGATATTAAATGCATGAGCTTAACATATGAGGTTTTCTGGGGGATGATGAAATAATTATTCTGGATGTTGATACAGGTGATGGCTGCATAGCACTGTGAAAGTAGGAAATGTCACTAATTGTACATATTAAAATAATTAATTATATGTTAATTGTACCTCAATATTTCAAAACAGTGTTCTATCCAGTCTGAGATATAAAGATAGGGTGGGAAAGTACTCATTTAGTAGGTATCTTTTGAGCTGGGCCCTGAAAAATGAGATGTGTAATAATGTAAAGGAGATGGGGAAGAAAGTGTAAGTACACAGGAGAAAAGTGTTATATAAAAGATTCCAAGTAAAGAGATCATGAGAAAATGCAGACAAGTCGGTTAATAAGTCTTGGTGCAGGGCAATTGTGATAGGGCCAACAGGACATCAGTGCATACTTCCTATGTAGAGGAGTCTGGATTTAACCTTAAATCTTTAGAAATCACTGAGTATTCGGTGCCAGGAAAATATGTTCAAATTTGCCTTTCAATAAGATTACTCTGGAAACTGTGTAGATAGTAATATAAGAAGAGACTAAAATGGGGTATCTGGAGAATAATTTCATTGGTTCTTTTGTGAAACACAATGATGAAAGCCTAAACTATATGTCTTCTTTTAAGAAATGTCTGTTCATATCCTTTGCCCAGTTTTTGATGGGGTTGTTTGTTTTTTTCTTGTAAATTTGTTTGAGTTCTTTGTAGGTTCTGGATATTAGCCCTTTTTCAGATGAGTAGATTGCAAAAATTTTCTTCCATTCTGTAGGTTGCCTTTTCACTCTGATGGTAGTTTCTTTTGCTGTGCAGAAGCTTTTTAGTTTAATTAGATCCCATTTGTCAATTTTGGCTTTTGCTGCCGTTGCTTTTGGTGTTTTAGTCATGAAGTCTTTGCCCATGCCTATGTCCTGAATGGTACTACCTAGGTTTTCCTCTAGGATTTTTATGGTATTAGGTCTAACATTTAAGTCTCTAATCCATCTTGAATTAATTTTTGTATAAGGAGTAAGGAAAGGATCCAGTTTCAGCTTTCTACTTATGGCTAGCCAATTTTCCCAGCACCATTTATTAAATAGGGAATCCTTTCCCCATTTCTTGTTTTTCTGAGGTTTGTCAAAAATCAGATGGCTGTAGATGTGTGGTATTATTTCTGAGGACTCTGTTCTGTTCCACTGGTCTATATCTCTGTTTTGGTACCAGTACCATGCTGTTTTGGTTACTGTAGCCTTGTAGTATAGTTTGAAGTCAGGTAGCGTGATGCCTCCAGCTTTGTTCGTTTGACTTAGGATTGTCTTGGAGATGCGGGCTCTTTTTTGGTTCCATATGAACTTTAAAGCAGTTTTTTTCCAATTCTGTGAAGAAACTTATTGGTAGCTTGATGGGGATGGCATTGAATCTATAAATAACCTTGGGCAGTATGGCCATTTTCACGATATTGATTCTTCCTGTCCATGAGCATGGAATGTTCTTCCATTTGTTTGTGTCCTCTTTTATTTCAGTGAGCAGTGGTTTGTAGTTCTCCTTGAAGAGGTCCTTTACATCCCTTGTCAGTTGGATTCCTAGGTATTTTATTCTCTTTGAATCAATTGTGAATGGAAGTTCATTCCTGATTTGGCTCTCTGTTTGTCTGTTACTGGTGTATAAGAATGCTTGTGATTTTTGCACATTAATTTTGTATCCTGAGACTGCTGAAGTTGCTTATCAGCTTAAGGAGACATTCAAACAGCCAACAGACACATGAAAAAATGCTCATCATCACTGACCATCAGAGAAATGCAAATCAAAACCACAATGAGATACCATCTCACACCAGTTAGAATGGCAATCATTCAAAAGTCAGGAAACAACAGGTGCTGGAGAGGATGTGGAGAAATAGGAACACTTTTACACTGTTGGTGGGATTGTAAACTAGTTCAACCATTATGGAAAACAGTATGGTGATTCCTCAAGGATCTAGAACTAGATGTAACATATGACCCAGCCATCCCATTACTGGGTATATACCCAAAGGATTATAAATCATACTGCTATAAAGACACATGCACACTTATGTTTATTGCGGCACTATTCACAATAGCAAAGACTTGGAATCAACCCAAATGTCCACCAATGACAGACTGGATTAAGAAAATGTGGCACATATACACCATGGAATACTATGCAGCCATAAAAAAGGATGAGTTTGTGTCCTTTGTAGGGACATGGATGCAGCTGGAAACCATCATTCTCAGCAAACTATCACAAGAACAGAAAACCAAACACTGCATGTTCTCACTCATAGGTGGGAACTGAACAATGAGATCACTTGGACTCGGGAAGGGGAACATCACACACCGGGGCCTATTATGGGGAGGGGGGAGGGGGGAGAGATTGCATTGGGAGTTATACCTGATGTAAATGACGAGTTGATGGGTGCTGATGAGTTGATGGGTGCAGCACAGCAACATGGCACAAGTATACATATGTAACAAGCCTGCATGTTATGCACATGTACCCTAGAACTTAAAGTATAATAATAATAATAATAATAATAAAAGAAAGCCTAAACTATATTATTAATCATGAAGATTTTGTAGATATTTAATCCTGGGAGGCCTCTGATGAATGTGATAATCTGGAATAATTTAGCTGACAGGGATACGTGTTTGAAGCTAGAGGCAAGGAGAGACTATTATGTTGTTGTGAGATTGGGATATGAATTAGTGTGGTAGAAATATATAGAAAAGGACACACTGAAGTGCTATTTCAAGGGAAGAAATAGCAGTGTTTTGTGATAGTGAATTTGAGGAATAAGGCAAATAAAATGTCAGAGTTCTTTAAAATTGTGGGCTTGTAAAAAAGGAAAAATTTTGATAAAGTATACATGGAGTTGAAGTAGTTTACTTCTTTAAGATAGAGGACATGCCTTTTTCCATTTTCTACTCTAATTTAAAAATAAAATATGATGTTGTGAAAAAGTATTGTGTTTAGATCCCAACTGGGTAATCTTGAACAAGTTACTTGTCCTCTGAGCCTCTGCTTCTTATCTACAAAGTGTTTTTAAAAGAAAAATTACTGGATTTCAGAGACAAAGGATGTGGGGTCATGTTGCAGGATATGCTTATCAAATAAAATGATAGTAAGTATAGGCTATAACTAGTGGTGTTATTATTGATGATGCTGAAATGGCCAGCATTTAGGATTTGGATTAAAAAATAATGCCAAAAAATTTTGATAGCAGGAAGAATTCATCATACATTTGCCCTTAAATCATTTAATTCTTTTTATTCTTTGGTACTTTCTCAGTTACCATATCTTTTAGCATCTGTATAATTTTCTCGAGTCTTAAGTGTTATATTCTTAATGAATCTTAACTAAGAATAGTTACACAATTTATACTAAGATGATCAAGTTTTCATATTTACTAATTATGTTAACATTGTTCTAAATCTCTTGAGTCAAGACAAGACCATAAGTTTGAGGTGTTATTCAAGCGTCCTTGTTCATATTTAAGCTATTAATAGTATGAAAATTCAACATCCTTATTCATATTTGGGGCTCCATCAAGAGTAGAAATAAAATTTTTCATGACTGAAGGGTATATGATTTAATAGGGAAGAATATTCCATATAACCAAACAAATAGTATTTTGAAATGACAGTATCAGTGTTTTACTGTCTATGTTAAATTTTAATCTATTGAAATTAAAAATAATTAAAAAGTAATTTGCTTTAATATAAAGGCCAGGAAGTATATGTTTTTACAGCCATATCTTCCAGAAATATTTAACAAAGATTTAATTATTATACTAAAATGTATTTCTTTATCCCAGAAAAATACACAAAAGTAGAAATGATAAGTAGAATACTTACTTTCAATTGCAAAATACTACCTTAGAATAAAATATTTGACTTTCTCTGGTATATTAGGCTCTGAACATTGCCAGATGATCCAAAAACAGAACGTTATTAGTGTGCTATGAATTTCTAATGTCATTGATCATGTATCTTATGTGGAAAGTATATAGTATCCTTTAGATAGAGCCAGATCCTAATATTGAGAGTAATTTATTTTCCACAATCAAGTAAAAAACTGTAAAATGTAAAACATGGTGTATCCATTACTGAAAAATTCATTAAATCAAGCTCATAATCAAATCAATTGTATTTTTTATATTTTATAGTTAAATTTCTTATCTACACTCTATAACTAGAAGATAAGAATAATGTAAATGAATTTTAGGCCAGTTCTATCTTCTGGTGTGTTTTATTATATTCTTCCAAAGTTAATGAATAATGCTGCTGTCAACTTAAAATCAAATTAACTGGATACACTGTGGCTACCTCATTAATTCTACATATAATTTTCTTTTGCTTTATATAAATCAGAGTGTTAGGACTAATTGCGATTTTACTGGTGCCTAACTGCTTCAAGATTACAATGTTAATACACTGTTTTAATTTTGTGGAAACCATTAATAATCAACAGTAATTTTGAGCATGCATTTTAAGTTTATCTCTCTTTATGCACATATCATACCCTGCTCAATATTTAGAAATATAAAAAGAAATTAGGGATGACCTTTTAGAAATATCAACTGCACAATAAGAATTTAAGATAACTATGATTTATATGTTAAGGACTCTAGTGGGAAAAAAATGGATAACATGCAAGATCAGATAGATAATTTCAGGAGAAACATGAAAATGATAAAAAAAAAATGGAAATACAGTAATTGTTTTAGAAAGAGGAAAGGATTATTTCAATGAACTCAAAACAGCCTAATATATGTTACTGAAATCTCAAGAGAAAGGAATGGAACCAAATAAATATTTGAAGAAAGATACTAAATTTAATAAAGAATAAATTTAATAACAGAAACTCACAAAACCAATACAATTAGGTAATTACAAACAGAATTGAAAAAAGTAAACAAAACAAATGAAAAACCCAGGCACATCTGGGCATATTGTACATAAACTGCTCACCATCCAAGAGAAAAAAAATATTTAAGACAATGACAGAAACAAAACACATTACATACAAAGGAACAACAATGAATACTACACCATACGTTTTATTTACAAAAAATAACATAATATTTTTTGCCAGCAGAATTAAAGATTGTTAAGAATTAAGAATGTTAGTAAATTTCTTTAGGCAGTAGAGACTGGATAAGAGACATAAATATGTATCCATATACACAAAATTAAAGAATGCTAGAAATGGAATAAGGATGTATCTGGATTTTTTTTCTTGAGTTTAATTACATGCAAAGATTATGAACTCTCTAAAGCAAATTAGTCATTGCTATAGTGTGTATTTATAGCATAAGTATAATTAAAGCACATAACCGGAATACCACAAAGGTTGTGAGAGAAGAGTTGAGGACATGCTTTCAACTACTTAAATTGTAAATAACAGGAATAGCACAAAGGTTATGAAGGAAGAGTTAAAGGCATATTGTCAACTACTTAAATTATAAATAAACGGGTACACTATTATTTAAAGTTAGAGTCTGATGAATTAAAAAAGTAAATACTAAGAAAACAACTAAAAAGAAGAATACATAATAAATATTATGATTATTGGAGACAAAATGAAATGTTACAGTAATTAATAGGAAGGTAGAACAAAGAATAAAAATCCAATAATGAAATGATAGAACAAATATAAAATAGCTAGCAAGACCGCAGATTATAATCTAATCATATCTACAATTACAACAAATATGCAGAAACCTATCAAACCACAAAATCGTCAGAGTAAATAAAAAAGTTATAACTACCTATATGTGTCTACGTGTGTCACACACACACACCACACATACTTCAAATATAAACACATGTTAAATGTAAAAGGATGGAAAAATATTTATTAGGCAAATAGTAATCAAGAGAAAGTGGGAATAGTTATGTTAACATCAGACTAAATAGACTTCAGCAGGGAAATATTACCAATGATAAGTAATGACAGATAATAACAAAGGTATCAAGTATCCAAGAAGCCATAACAATCCTAGATGTGTGTTAATAACACACTTTCATAAAAGCTGTGATATAGAAGACCTGAAAATCACTATCAACCAACTTGGTCTAATTAACATACATAGGGCTGGTCACAATGGCTCATGCCAGTAATTCCAGCATTTTTGGAGACTGAGGCAGGTGGATCATCTGAGGTCGGGAGTTCGAGACCAGCCTGACCAACATGGAGAAATCCTGTCTCTACTAAAAATATAAAATTAGATTAGTAAGTGTATTTTCTGTCATTTTAATATAGCTGTGAACTAATTATTAATATTTATCCTATAATAATTTCAGGAAGTCCACCAATCCATAGATTTCTTTTTAATGAGAAATACTATAATTATAAAATATCTTGGTTAATAAAAACTCTAGGTCCATTTTATCTCAATATAGGCATCCTCCTATCTCTAACAATCTGATAGGTGGTTATTCACAATCAGGTTTATTTCAGATTCCATTCTGTTCTGATTGTTAGAAAAGCACTTGCTCTTCTAATTTCTTATCATAACTTCAATGCATTGGATTTAGTTTGGTATTCGAGGTAACAGAATAAGTCTACCAATTTTTTTTTCAAAGTGATGAGTTTTTTATTTTCAGTGTTAGGCATTATTTATATTATACTTTTTTATATAAGAAATGAAATTGGTATAGAATTACAGTAAACAGGGATTAAAATATCTGGGGTACTTACTATTATAGTTTGATATTTGGGAATTGTACATGATATGCATCAAGGAATAGTAGCAATTAAACATTCAGCCATCAAAATGATGAACAAATAATATTTAAACATAGAGTTTATATAGTTTCCAGATTGCTAAAATGAAGGGAGCACTGAAATTTTACTGAAAGCAAATTGTGGTCCTTGAACATTGGTCAATAACAATTTTCGTGTTATATTATTAGAGTTTTGGAAAAGATCGTTCTTTAGAAAATCTGTAAATGGCACAACAATATGTCTATTGTAAACAAGAAAAATACATAATTGCATTCACTCTATGACTAATTGAAAACTTGTGTGATAAGTCTGTTTAATAAAACTTTACATAATCAGAAACAAGAAAAAAATATATATAAAATTAGTCGGGCATGGTGGTCCGTGCCTGTAATCCTTGCTACGCAGGAGGCTAAGGCAGGAGAATCGCTTGAACCCAGGAGTTGGAGGCTGTAGTGAGCCGAGATCGGGTCATTGCACTCCAGCCTGGGCAACAAGAGTGAAACTCCATCTAAAACAAAACAAAAAAAAAACAACAACAAAAACAACAACCAAAAAACCCATTTCTAGAACCTAGGAACATAGAGTACATATTCCTTCAAGTGCATATGGAACATCCACTGTTTGATCATATTCCGCTTTATTCAGAAAATATAACCTTAAAAATTTAAAATAATTGGGATTACTCAATGTATGTTCCAATAGCATAATGGAATTATATGAAAAAAAAGAAAAACAAACTAGCACAAAAACACCCCAAATATTTGGAAATTAAACAAAACATTTCTAAATAATTAATGAAAAAGGTGAAAACTATAAGAAAAATTAGAAAATGTTTTAGTTCACTAAAAAATGACAGTACATATTAACAATTTTGAATTTTGGCATGTAGATATAGCAGTATTCAGGAGGATATTTATGCCATTATATACTCATTCAAGAGAAGAATAAAGATTTCAAATCAATGGTTTAAGCCTCCAACTTAGGGAAATTTTTAAGAAGAGGAATACATTAATGTCAAAGTAAGCATAAGAAAGAAAAGAATAACAAACAGAAATCATAAAATTGACAACTGAAAAACAATAGAGAAAACAAATGAAACAAAACCTGTTTCTCTGAAAAATCAACAAAAGTGACTAATAAATAGAGAAGAAACAAATCGCAAGTATCCGGAAAGAAAGAGAGAATATTAACACAACCCCAAAGCTAAGAGTATGGTATTAAAACAACTCTATTCTAATAAATTACGAATGCCAAATTATTTGACAAAAATACAAATTGTCCTATATTCTATACCAAAATTGAATTTACGGTTTAAAACCTGTCCAACAAAGAAAAGTCCAGATTCAGATAACTTCTACCAATATTTAGAATAATTTCAACTTTTATTTTTGATTCAGGTGGTACATGTGCAGCTTTGTTATGGGTATAAGAAAAAATAGTAATAGTTCTACAAAATATGTTCAGAATATAAAACATAACATATCATTCTCAAGCTCTTTTTATGAGGCTGGCATTACCCTAATATTAAAAGCAAAGACTTGATAGAAAAAAAATTCTACAGACCAGTATTTCTCACAAACATCTATGCGAAAATCTTCAATAGTATGTGAGCTAATCTGATCCAGCTATATATATGTTGATACATTATGACCAAGTGAGTGTAACTCATGTGTTAAATATAGCCCTGGCCTATAATTCACCTACCTAACATGTATGGCCTTGTGAATTGTTCTCTATGACCAGCAGACATAGGAGAAAATTCTTTAGCTTAGTTTACAAATAGTTCAAACAGATAAGATAGTGCAAGCCAAAAATCTACTGCTACCATGCTAACACTTCATTCAGAGAGGCCTCTAATAGTGAATGATGAGAGAAAAAAATCCCAGTTAAAAGAGTTTGAGCAGTACTATTGGATGTCTACACTGGTGGAGGGAATATTGGGCTGGCATAAGGATATATAGGGTGCCATGACATTTGGTCAGCAGCCCAGAAGCATGGAATTAGGAAAATTAGAGACAAAGAGATCTGGGGTAGAGATGTATAGATGGACCCAAATGAACATGCACTGTGTGTGAAACTGTCTCATGTAAATACCCATAAACAGAATCTACTATAGGAGGCACTAAAAAACCTGGGGGGACAATGTACATATAAGTATATACAATTTTTATTGTCATTTTAAACTAAAACAAAACAAAATTAAAAAGTGAGTTAATAGATTGACTTATTAAATCAATGAGTTTCAGAGAAACCCTGCACTCAGCCACACTAATGAAACAAATAGCAGAATAGCCATGGTGCCAACAATTAAATCTAAGCATGGGAGTAAAAGTATGCACTCTGTGTCACCAAAGCCTGTGTAACTTTGCCTTTGTCAAAAGTATGATATTCCAGTAGAGACCAAAGCTAAGTCCTTGCTAAAATACCATCACAGATAGAGACCATGTAGCCACTTAATGTCAAGTTGAATAAATCTATCTCTCTTACACTGGGGAGCAAAACCAAGTATCTTGATTGGAGTTGACACCAATTACAGATCTATATTTGCCTTACCTGCTCACAGTGCTTCACAGTAGCATGACTTTGAATTACAGTTTATGTAGCTTCTTAAACAAAGAACAGCAAATTTTTAGATAAGTGACAAAACAAAGGAAAAGACTTTGAATCTCTATGGGCAGTAACTTGGGGAAAGGCGAATAAATGACAGATAAAGGCTAATTAGTAAAGATTGTGAATGTAAATTTCTCTGGTACTATCATCAGGCCAATTAGGGTCTAAATTTGCCTTCAGTGGTTAACATTTGTTCTTCCTGGTAGAAAGTGGGACAGGTTATCTTGTTTTTGAAATCTATGCTATGCTTTTAGGCAAATTGAGGGAGTGCAGAGAGCTTTTCTGTATCTGCTTCTTCTTAGTTGTCTTGTCTTCTAATCAGCTCAAAAATCCTTCATATTTTGTGGCAGCATATTCCAGTCTCCCACATATTCATTCTCTTATTCATTTTCTGCATGATTATCAAATTCATTCTCCTTTAGGTATCCTGTATTTTAGGCTTAATTTCTAAGACTATATGTATTTTCCTCAATTTCTTTCCTAGATTTGATCAAACCTTGTTAGACATATTCTTATTTACTTGTCTCCTATTATCATCTTTTGAACTTCTTATTTAAAGTATTTCTATATACCGCAATGCATTTTGAAGTATTTAATTCAACCTGATGTATCATAATACAGTTTTCTTTTGCATTTTGGTTGGTCCCTTGGGTGGGGATGGTTCAATTGTTGATATCTTTTAACCCTCAATTTCTATTTTTATAGTAGTTTACATAAATAATCATTGCTTTTGTATACTTATTTGGTAAACACTTTGGATATTTGGGAAGTTTATCAAATTCTTAAATAAATTAAAATTTTGGCTTTATATACATTATATTACAGTTTCTGTTGATTGTCACTATCTGAAAAGAAATAAAAAATCAGTTACATTAGATGCCAATATGTATTATTCATATAAATTATGTTGTCTGTGTTTACAGAATTCTACAATTACCTATGCTAATAATTACTTTTTGTTATGAATAATCGAATAATACTGAGTTTTATTTAACAATTATGTCAAATAACTGCAAGATAAAATTCATATTGTCAAGTTTTCTTTCATACAATTTGATTAGAACAGAAATAATGGTCATACATTTTTACATTGGAATTTAACTAGATATTAAATTGTACATAATGTTAGGTTTTCAAAACAACCGTCATAAGTAAAACATGCTTCACTATTGATAAGTAAAATGTGCTTCCATGGTAGTATAGCTATATATATTTTATATATATATATGTGCTGATATGTATATATATACTGATATATATTATATATACACTTATATATATATACTGATATATATAATCAGTTCTAATTTTATTCTTGGTTTAATATAGCCTAAAATTATTGGTGTGAAAAGAATGATATATTTTTAGTAACAATATAAATTTTCAGAAACCTCAAAACATTCCAATAAGAGATGACATTCTAATAGTTTTTTCATTAAACATAACTATTAACTGTTCTTTCTCATATTTTGGGGGGAAACATTTAACATAAAAACTTGATGAAAGTTCAGTTTCTATTTTTATTTTTATTTTTATTTTTTTTTCCAGTTAAATTCCATTTATTACAAATCTAACATTTAGCAAACATCTGTTATACATCAAGTTGTGTTTACCAGACAAAGTCCTTGTGCTCCAGAGGCTTACAGTCTAGTTGAGGAGGCAAGACAGAAAAACAAAACAAATTAACCAGTGGTAAAAGAAATCACAACATTCAGTAGAATAACCCAAAGGCCATAAAACAAGAGAAACAAGTGAATGACAGTTTCAGCTAATTTGTCAAGAATGTTTTTTTTCATAGGGAAGACTAAATCTTAAGGTTTTCCAGGTATAACTGGAGCATGTGATGCTATTAATATATCTTTGGCAGTGAAACACATATTGAGTTTTCACTGAATGGCAGGACCTATACTGGGTGCTATGGGAAGATTGAATAAGTTAAAACCATTGCTTCCATCTTCAAGGAAATAACAATTGTCTGAAAGAGTGAAAACCCATATCTACCATTCACTCTCACATAACAAAATAATGTTCACATATTCAATAATGAATGCAAATAATAGGATGTAGAATTTAAAGACAGCATGAATACATGCTGAAAATTTGAAGCTGGAGGGAATAACTAGTCACATGGCAGAGGTTCTGAGACCTTTTAGTGATATGTTGTCCATTGGTACTAGAGAAATCATTCGGCATTATCCAGTCGAAGCAAACATATTACTTTTACCATCCATGATAAGGATGTCCTGCTATTTGATTCCATGTAATGCTATTTAATCGCTTAGTTCTTCCTGGCAAGTATACTGATTTCTAGTTTTCTGTACATCTCACCTCCAATCTGTGCTTTTCCTAGTGCTTCTACTTAGTGATGTATTTTGCATGAGAGCAAAATGTAGGTTCCTTAAAGCCAAGCCTGGTACAAGTCCTTTTTATTTCAGATCATTCTGCACTCTATGCACAAATACCAGCCTCGAGTTCATGTGATTCGCAAAGACTTAAGCAGCGACCTTTCACTCACTAAGCCTGTTCCTATTGGAGATGGAGTGAAAACGTTCAACTTTCCTGAGACTGTGTTCACCACAGTTACGGCCTATCAGAACCAGCAGGTAAGAGGTGGCACTTGAGCATCTTCTGCTACATCTCTTTTTAAGGCAAGAAATGCTTAGTCCTGCATGGCACTGAAGAGTTAGTATGAGAGACAAGAGTTTTTCAGTACACACAGGGCATTGGTGATAACAATATGGTAGTGCCTAGTAACAGCTTACACAGTCTAGGTTTAGATCAGAGACAAGATCTTGACTGAGAAGACCAAACCTATTAAATTATTTTTATGTCTCTCTGTACTTGCACCTGTGTTCATGATCTCTACTACATCCTGGCAAATAATCCTCATCGTTTGGAATTTCTTTGCAAGTACTGAGGTTTCAGTCATGTCTTCTCTCTTATATACAGTTTTCTGTGTATCCTTCCACCAGGCTACATCAAAGTCATCAAGCTGTTGTGGGTCTATTTAAGACCCACCACTTCCACTTCCACTTTCTTTTTTTTATTATTATTATTATACTTTAAGTCCTAGGGTACATGTGCATAACGTGCAGGTTTGTTACATATGTATACTTGT
Organism: Papio anubis; assembly: GCF_008728515.1. Taxonomy (NCBI): domain Eukaryota; kingdom Metazoa; phylum Chordata; class Mammalia; order Primates; family Cercopithecidae; genus Papio; species Papio anubis. The sequence goes on along the minus strand of NC_044979.1, from coordinate 65,036,119 downwards.
GCCATGTTGGCATGCTGCACCCATCAACTCATCAGCACCCATCAACTCGTCATTTACATCAGGTATAACTCCCAATGCAATCCCTCCCCTTTCCCCCCTCCCCATGACAGGCCCCGGTGTGTGATGTTCCCCTTCCCGAGTCCAAGTGATCTCATTGTTCAGTTCCCACCTATGAGTGAGAACATGCGGTGTTTGGTTTTCTGTTCTTGCGATAGTTTGCTGAGAATGATGGTTTCCAGCTGCATCCATGTCCCTACAAAGGACACAAACTCATCCTTTTTTATGGCTGCATAGTATTCCATGGTGTATATGTGCCACATTTTCTTAATCCAGTCTGTCACTGATGGACATTTGGGTTGATTCCAAGTCTTTGCTATTGTGAATAGTGCCGCAACAAACATAAGTGTGCATGTGTCTTTATAGCAGCATGATTTATAATCCTTTGGGTATATACCCAGTAATGGGATGGCTGGGTCATTCTCTATACACACTTACAAATTATGCATGGTAAAAAGTATGCTATATTTAGCATCTGATTTACCTTTAGAGACCTGAGTCAAGTTTTTAGAATTAAAGTTCATTCTTTATGCTGCAAAATAAAATTGAAAAATAAAATTGCATGTATTTATATATTTTTTTATTTGATTTTTATCTGAAAAATAGCAAACCTTGCTGGCGTACAGTAATAAATGTCTATAGTTATTCATAGACTGATTACTCAGAGTAGATAATAAATTTCTGTATTTCCTTGAATCTCTGACATTAATACTTAGTGAAGGTAAATAATGTGTGTGTTCATGTTCAAAGTATTTTATCTAGCCTTTCTCCAGAAGATGCAGAAGCAAATAAATTAGTTGGTTTATTTTTTATAACTTATCAGGCATGCAATTATAAGATGTCTATTTGTTACTGATGCCTTTTTACATACAAAATGTAGTAGCATTTTATTATTTAGTGATATTCTTCAATATCTAATTTTGTCTATTCAATATCTAATTAATATCTATTTTTACCAAACAAGGAAAGAGAGGCCCTAAATCAATGAGTGAGCACATGAAGCTTATGCAGCAACCAGCTGATAATTAAAGGCCTCATTACACAAACTTGATTTCAAGTCACTCTGAGCCTTGTTCTACCTTGATGTCCAGGAATTTTACTTTGAAGTAACCTCTAGAATTTCTCGACAGGTCTGTACATTATTGAATGGTTATATTTTGCTAGTTGAGGAATAAAAAAGCTATTAAAAATACAAACAATTCTCCTATTATAAGTGCAATGCATAGTAAATAACTTTATTATTATTTATACATTTTTTTCTCCTACATATAGACACATTTTATTCCATTAGACACAACTGAGATTCAAGGACATCACAGTCTTATTAATGCAAACAACAATATACCAAAATGACAATCTAGAGTAGAAAAGTTTATTAGTAAGCTATTTGGTCTACTTTTATTCTTTCTGGATTTTCATATTTAAAGTCAATTTAATATTTTTTAAATCTCCTCAAGCATTTTCCTTTTCTCTACAACAAATTTACCTATATTTCTGCATCTTTCATGTATGTTTGTTATAGATGTGTCTTTATGTATACACACACATTTTTGTTTAAAGAATTTTAAGAGGCCGGGCGCGGTGGCTCAAGACTGTAATCCCAGCACTTTGGAGGGCTAGTAGGGCGGATCACAAGGTCAGGAAATCGAGACCATCTTGGCTAACACGGTGAAACCCCGTCTCTACTAAAAACAGAAAAATTAGCGGCGCGTGGTGGCGGGCGCCTGTAGTCCCAGTTACTCAGGCGGCTGAGGCAGGAGAATGGCGTGAACCCGGGAGGCGGAGCTTGCAGTGAGCGGAGATTGCGCCACTGCACTCCAGCCTGGGCGACAGAGCCAGACTCCGTCTCAAAACAAAAAAAAAAAAAAAAGAAAGAAAGAAAGAAAAAGAATTTCAAGAAACAATAAATATAACCATGTATCTATCTCCCAATATCTTGTTCCTTGTTGTTAGGAATAGACAATATAGGTCAAAGTTTAACATATTTCTGCAATCTAAACATGTATCTTTATTTTCTCTAAGTAATGAAACATTTATCATGTACATATGGGCAATTTTGCAGAAAGATATTAAAAACAGAAAGGCCCTAGTATATAATCAATATATTGCCTTTAAAGCAATTAAGTTCATTTTCACATTTTTTTCACATCTGTCTGCTTTCACAATTGTGTTGTGTCACAGCGGCCAGTTCACTACCCAATACCAGAAAATTATCCATGAAAATTATCTTTGTTTTCTACATACTTATATAAGGGAGTGAAAAATCTCACCTGATAATTTATAATTAAAAGGCTGCTTACAAAGGAGTCAGCAACACAAATTCACAGTAACTGAGTACTGAAAAAAAACATGCCTGGCCAACATTTTAATTTAAAATGCTGTTGGATATTAGTGGTATGAGCTATCTACTAGAAACAAATGCGTATCCTCTGTCAGGGGAAGACATAACAAACTGGACCATAAAGTATTATAACTGTTAAAGTGATTGATAGCACAACTGAAAAAAAAGTAAAATTAAAGAAAAATAAGTTAGAAAAAGTGAAACCTGGAAGAAACAAAAGCTGGAGGAGAGTCAGATTTATGGTTACCTCATATATTGGAATCATCAGAGGCAGAATAAAAATACATTTTTAAAGAAAGAAAATGTAAAATGCAGCTCACAAATAATAGCAAAACACTGTGAAAAATGACCGACGTATATTTGAAAGAGAATCAAATATAATAATATTTGTTAAATATATTAAACTTAAAGTTAAATTTTTACACTCAGTGTATTGGGTATGTAGATCTGGAATTGACAGATCCATTTATCACATTTTTTTATCACTTTTCTAATTCCATGGTTTTATGCAAACTCACTTCTAGATTTAAGCCAAGAAATATCTTTAATGAATATAAATTTCTTGAATAATAAGTTTCATTTTTTTTCTCTATTTCAGCTATTATTTTTAAGGTTTCACGATAATCACTATTTTTTAAAAAATATTTTAAATAAAATAACTAATATATTTAAAATGTCCTTTTGTCTCTAGTAATACGTCAAATATAATTTGACAAAAACTGACCGAACAGAGGAAAAAAGAATAAAATATGAAGAAAATAACATAAAATGTTGAATCTATAAATGCAATCAAATACACCAGACATTTTAAAGCTAAAACTAAGTAAATATAGGAATAACAGATTGATACTTAAAGTGACTTTCAACTTGATGGTATTTGAAGAAAGAAGCAAATGCCACATTGATTACCATCCACTTACAGAGCATGGATACCAGGAGACCAAGCCCAGAGTTGCACAAGGCGAGATATAAAATTGAAGACACTTAGGATAAAAATGAATATCTTTCTTGTTGCAGAAATATTCTCTCATAAAATCAAACAAGAAACAAATCTTAACATGTTGGCCAAAATATTCAACACAATGAATAAATGCATGAGTTGAGGCACTATATGAATTTCAGGAAAGCAACTACTTAAAATAATTACAAAATGAGGATCTCTCTATTCAAAATAGCTTTTTCCCTTGAGGTATTAATGAATTCCAAAGCAATCTGAGAGTAGACTGAGAATAACTGGACTTCAGGGTCCTTCAAAGAAGAGAGTGCCTGAGAAAATTTCCTACATTGGAATTCCTAGGTTAGAATCTTTCTATAAGAGTGAGGATAGACTGGAACTAGAGCAGTTCCTATAAAGACCTAAGCTGAGCTTCAAATTATCTCAACGGTTGGTTCCTGTTAGAGGAGATGAAGAATAAAAAAGATTACTCATTAGCGTAGAGTCACATTTAAAAGAAAACTTAAAAATCATTCTTCAGACAAAAAGCATATGATATAAGGTAAAACTAAAGATATTCAAGAAAGAATGATTTTCAACAAAAACTGTAAGTATGTGACTAAATATATAAATATTGAATTTATAAATTAACCTGAAAAACTGATGAGCTTTAAAATGTTCCAGTCATTAAATACATGACATCAAAAAAGTATTGAAGGTAGAAGTTAATTGAAGTTAAAATAGTATAAAAAGTCATTACTCTGTGAAAATGTAAAATTGTTCATTTATTTCATAATCAAATAGTCAAATAATCTAATGAATTAATAGCAAATGTAGTAATTTCTAAAGTAATAATAAAAACAAGAGTAAAAGAATGTATCATAAGTGATTTGAGTGTGAAAAGTGACAAGTTGAAAAAATACAGTATTAATCTAGCAAATACAAAGAAGTGGAAAAAAGAAGATAGAACTGATAGCAAAAACAGAAAAAAAAATGTTGGTAGGATATATTTAAACCAACGTTATGTGATTAATTATTTAGCATACATGTGAGCTACAACTAAAGTAAGAGGTTACCAGGTTAGTTTTAAAATATGTGCTGCTAACAGGAGATATGTATGTATTATTATAAGAACACAGAATTTATTTATTTATTTATTTTTTTAAGACAGTGTCTCACTCTGTCTCCCAGGCTGGAGTGCAGTGGCGCTATCTTAGCTCACTGCAACCTCTGCCTCCTGGATTCAAGCAATTCTCCTGCCTCAGCCTCCCAAGTAGCTGGGACTACAGGCACATGCCACTACACCCGACTATTTTTTGTATTTTTAGTAGAGACGGGGTTTCATTATGTTGGCCAGGCTGGTCTCGAACTCCTGACCTCAAGTGATCCACCCGCCTCAGCCTCCCAAAGGGCTGGGATTACAGGCATGAGCCACTGCGCCCGGCCGCAACACAGAATTCCTGAAGGAAAATGTCATACAACCAATAAGATCTAAAATAGAGTTGTTCTATAGCTATTTAAATACAAGCAAAGTAAATTTTAAGATAAGGAGAACTACTGAGATAATAAGCAACACTTTTCAATGACTAAAATCAAACTATCAAGAAGAGATAATAATTATAAATTTTATGCCTAATAATATAGATTTAAATATGGAAACCAAAAATTAGCATAACTAAAAGGAGAGTTCCACAATTATAAAAATGATTTTGATAAAACTCAGTAACTAAGAAAATAAATCAACAATAATCAAGTTTATAAAAATTTTGAAAAACATTAAACTTGATTTAATACAGAAAATATTGTGTCATAAATTTAGCCACAGAGGTGAAACATTGCTGCAGAGAAAACTATAAAACATTTATGAAAGAAATGGAAGAAGATACAAATAAATGGAAGGATATCTTATGTTCATTAGTTGGAAGACTTAATTGTTAAGATGTCCATGCCTACTCAACATGATCTGATGATAGGGATTAAATGCAAAAAAAAAAGCATATAAAACCATGCATTTACAGCCAACTGATTTCTGACAGAAGTGTCAAGAGCACATAACGGGAAAATGATAGTCACTTCATTAAATGTGGGAACAACTAAATATCCACAGGCAGAAGAATGACATTAAACCATTATCTCACACCATATGCAAAAACACCTCGAAATGGATTGAAGACTTAAACGTGTGACTTGTAACTACCAAATGAGTAGAATACAACATATGATATTGATCTGGGCAATGATTTTCAGACATGAACTAAAATGTATAGGTAACAAAATAAAATGTAGATAAGTAGGATTGTATTGAACAAAAACGTATCTTCACAGTCAATGAAACATTCAGCAGAATGAAGTGATAACCCATGGAATAGGAGAAAATACTATCAAACTATACATTTGATAGAGGGCCAATATCCAAAATATATAAGAAATTCAACTCAAAAGAAATAAAAAACCAAATAACCCACTTAAAAAAGTCACATAATTGGAATAGACAATTATTAAAATAAAACATACAAATATATGTAAAATGCTCAATAACACTAATCATCAGAAATATACAAATTAAAACCACAGTGAGATAATCACCTCCCACGTGTTAGAATGGCTATTATCAAAAAGACAAAAATTAACAAGTATTGGAGAAGATGTAGAAAAAAAGGAACGCTGTACATTATCAATGGGAATGCAAACTAAGTTATCCATTATGGAAAATGATATGGAGTTTCCTAAAATAAATTAAAAACAGAACTACCATATGATCCAGCAACCTTGCTCCTGGATATATCCCAAGGAAATGAAAGCAGTATGTAGAGGAGATGTCTACACTCCCATATTCTTTGCAGCATTATTCACAACAGTCAAGATATGGAAACAACACAAGTGTCCATCAATGAATGAATAGATAAATAAAATGTGGATATATACAGAATGGAATATTATTCAGCTTTAAAAAAGAAACACTGTCATTTGGACAACATGGATGAATCTGAAGGACATTATGTTAAGTGAAATAAAACAGGCACAGAAAGACAGACAGCACTATATTTCATTTATATGTGAATTGTAAAATAATTGAACTCCATAGAAGTAGAGAGTAGAATGGTGGTTACCAGAGGCTGGAGGTGGGAGGAGGATAGGGAAGATATTGGTCAAGGGAACAAAATCTCAGTTATACAGGAAGAAGAAGTGCAAGTGATCTATTGTACAACATAGTGACTATAGTTAATAACAATAATTGTATTGAAAATTATTAAGAAAGTAGATTTTAAGTGTTCTCACCTCAAAAATAATAAATTGGTGAGTTAATGGATATGTTAATTAGCTTGATTTAGCCATTTCACAATGTATACATATTTCAAAACAACATGTTATAGATAATAAACCTATGTAATTTCTTATTTATCAGTTTTCAAAAAAGCTAGCTATTAATCTAGTAAATTATTAGAACCTATTTTATACTTTCTGTTTTAAAAGTATGTATTTGTACTATTAAACACTATTGTTAGGTGCATGTTTATATTTTTCCTCTTAGATGAGCCAAAAGGGGACTTCTTCAATATGTAGCACTCCACTAATAAATTTTGTAGTCTGTTCTTGAAACACTATATTCTGATGAGGATAGTAGAATAGGAAGAATGAATAAACAAATGAAAAATATAAGAAAACGCCACATCTAAGGGCAGCAGAGTACACTTTCTGTTTAAATGAAAATAAGTGATTTACTCTAATAAAACATGTTCAAGGGTATAAATAAATCTCACAAAACTACCAATTTATACATAGTATACACTCTGCAAATTCTGCAAGTTAGCTGGAAATGAGCAATGGTAAGAAAGTTATAAAATCCACAAATATTAGGAAATATTAATCTTCTAACGAATCCATGTATAATAGAAGAAATTACATTAGAAATTATAAAATAATTTGAAACTTAAAGTGATACAAAATCAATCATTTCAAAGCAGGTTGGATGAAGCTGAAACTATACATATATGGAAATGCATAGCCTAAAATCTATATACAAATAAAGAAGAAAGGTTAACAACAAATGAATTAAGGAGCCTTCTCATAAAGTTTGGAAAAACAACAAATAAAAGCTAAAGGAAGCAGAAAGAAAGAAATAATACAGATAAGAATAGAAAGCAAGGAACCACAAACAAATATACAACCAATAGAACAATAAGGCTGCAAGCTGATGCTTTGAAATTAATAAAACTGATAATCTGTTATTAGAACTTATCAATGAAACAGAGAGAATAAACCATATGAAGAATTTAAAAGTTGGGCATTATTACGGAATCTTGACTTTAAAAATCCTGAGTCTATTTTAAATAATTTTGTCATCTACATTTGATTACATGAATAAATATAAATGTACAGATGTCTAGGAAAATAACATTTACTAAAACACACATGAGCCTACATTTAAAAATACAAAAACTGTTGTAATCATAGAGGAACTGAAACCTATAATTAAGAAACAAAAACAAATATACTGCTCCAGGTAATTTCTTTTGGGAACTCTTCTAAATGTTTCGGAAAGAACCAGTCTTACTCTATTTCTTCCAGATATGAGCGAGAAAGAGAGAGAGAGAGAAAGAGAGAGAACACACACTTTTAAACCTAAAGCATGACAGAGAAGGAGAAAATGCTTTCAAACTCATTTTATGAACCCAGAGTTACCTTGACAACAAAGTGTGGGGCACAATCTCATTGTTAAAAACAAATGGAAAAACTCTGGGACAAAAGATCAGCAAACAAAATCTATGAAAATTATGTCATTTTTATAGTGGTTCAATTCCAAGAATCTAGAGAACTTACAGGGGGTTAATAGTAAAAATCTAAGTGGGAAAGCAATCATTTAAACTCAAAATAAAGAAAAAAAAATTGTGATCACTGAATAGATGAATACACACACATACACACACAGTACAATATTACTCAGCTATGAAAAAGAAGGTAGTCCTGCCATTTGCAACAACATGGATGAACCTGGAAAGCATTATATATAATAAAAGAAGCCAGATATAGACAAATACTGTGTTATTTCACTAATATGGATAATATTTTTTAAAAATCAAAATTTTAGAAACAGAGACTAGAACAATGGTTGCCAGGGGCTGGGGATGGAGCAAATTAGGAGATGTTTTTCCAAGGGTACAAACTTTCAGTAACTAGATGAAAAAAGTTCTGGGTATCTACTGTGTGTCATGGGTGGTGATGAATGTGTTAAGTAAATTGATTGTGGTAATTATTAAACAGTGTTTGTGTAAATAAGATTATCACATTGTACAACTTTAGCACATCGAATTTTTATTTGTCAAGTATTTTAAAACAAAAGATTGAAAGCAAAGCAAAACAAAACCCTTCATAATCCAGAGTCCAAAATTAAAAAATAAAAGTTTCTCTAACAACAAATGTCAAAGTTTATTATTCTTTATATTTTTAACATTTTTCCTTCTTTCAGATGGTTGTGATCTGCTGCTTTTTATTATACTTGATCGGTCTCCTGCCCATTGTTTTCCCATTCTCAATTTGCCCTTAGTTTTCAGAACAGAAGAGACAATGGATTTTACCCACATTTTTATTTTGCAGAGCAAACAGAAATAACGCATCTTTGTAACTCTAATAATCTAAAATGAGTTCATCATAGTGAAATATAAAGAAGCATTTACTAAAAGCAAGAACACCAAAGTGCAGCTTCTGTATTTTCTACTAAATATCTCAGTGGCCCTAGAGCAGTAACTGCACCTCACTTAACCCATTATGAGAGTTTTGAACTAAGTGGAATCTAAATTTTTATATTAAAGAAAATGAAAAATTGAAATACCTCATAAAAGCAATCTATTTTATCACCCCTCCACCTCACAAACCACACATACATGATGCTAAGTTTCAGAAATATGCCCAAGATATGAACGACAGAATTACATAAAAACATTCAAAATAGTGTCAAAACCAGCTAGTGGCAGTAACATTAAAAACAAAGAACAAAAACAAATAGGAGGGGGAAAACGGTAGAGGACAAAATAAGAATTAAACACTTTATCTGCGAAGCATCATTTGGAAATTAGAAGAACTATATCATTATTGGTTTTTAAACAATTTTAACACCAAACGTTATGTGAAACAAAAATGACTTAATTTTAAAAACTTGGCCGGGTGCGGTGGCTCACGCCTGTAATCCCAGCACTTTGGGAGGCCGAGGCGGGTGGATTACGAGGTCGGGAGATGGAGACCATCCTGGTTAACATTGTGAAACCCCGTCTCTGCTAAAAATACAAAAACTAGCCGGGCGTGGTAGCGGGCTCCTGTAGTCCCAGCTACTCCGGAGGCTGAGGCAGGAGAATGACCTGGCCGTAAACCCAGGAGGCGGAGCTTGCAGTGCGCCGAGATGGGGCCACTGTACCTCCAGCCTGGGCGACAGAGCTAGACTCCGTCTCAATAAAAATAAAAATAAAAATAAAAATAAAAATAAAAAAATTACCCAATGGTTCAGAGATCCAAGAACGCTAGTGTTAAAAAACAGACTAGGGTGACTATACTTACAAACGATATATTGTATAATTTCAAAGCCACTAGAAGAGAGAATTTAAAATGTTACCAACACATAGACATGATAAATACTCAAGGTGATGGATACTCCAAATATCCTGACTTGATCATTACACACATTATGAATGTAAGAAATACCTGCATCCATAAATATGTAAAATATTTTGTATCAATTTAAAAAAAAAAAAAAAATCTAAGAATATGCCCCGTATCTACTTTCCTCCAGCCCCTTTGGTTGGAACTCAGTGTGAAACTTGATAACTAAAAGGGCACCGACTGTATTAAAACATGAAAGCATAAGTAATGAGGCACATTTTAAAAATAGAAACAGAAATAGTTCTGTAGGAAAGGTGGCATGAAACAATGAAAACATGATGTCATAATGTAGGAAGGATAAATGTACTACACATGAAAGTTAAATAAGAGTACAATAACATTTAATACTTGTGTTAAGTAGTGAAACAAGTACTAAAAGTAGTGACATTGCACTCCCAAACACACACATGGTTCCCAGGTAGAGGAATCTGCAAACATCAAGGAGGCAAATTGGAGGCAATAAGTAAGATTTCTCCTTTTCTGCCTTGGGTGTAGTTCCTTTAACTTTGTTGCTATTCCCATCAATTGACATATTTGATGTAGGAGATTTTTAATAAAATCAATACTGAAGAGCTCATTCTGAAATTACGAAAAGTGCTGGCAGCTCAGAGAAGTCATATTACTAGGGATTTTCTAATAGAATTATACTGAACTGAGTAGTGATGGTTGCCCACAACCATTCTCCAGGGCTATAAGTCATCAATTGCTGTGTGGTTTCCTTAGAAGCTTAATGTTGATCTTAGAACTTTAGAAACAGAATCATGTCTGTAAATAGAAAGAACATAGAAGCATTTATATCACTTTGGGAATATGATGCAATTACCCAATAAAGAGTGAAAAATATTATCTAGTATCTACTTTCAAATGCATTCACCTAGAGGCAAATATTTACACCTGAGAGTAAGATCATTGCTTGCAATTTATTGGTTACATATTGCTTGAAGCACCATAGTGAATATGCTCTATATATGTATCCCAGTTCACTAAATAAGATATGGGATTAGTATTTTTGGAGTCTGAGAATTACTGCCTGATGGCAATGTCTAGCAGCTTAATAGAAGCTGAAATCCAGCAGTGTGTGAAGTGATGTTATTTATAAAGTTGGGAAAATATTATTGAATCCTTCAATATAAAAGCTTTTGTATAAATGTGAAATATTTTATCTGGAGGATGTTATCTTTGTATTCAAATTTAAAAAGAGGAGGCTTGAAGCTCTCAAACCTTGGAGCTCTTTGAATATATTCGTATATAAAATATATATATATCTAATACATAAAAGAGGAAATTAGAAGTTTAAGCATGAGACTCTACCAGCAGAGCAGTTCCATAAATGTTTCTATAAAAAAACAATTAAACTCTCATTGGCTAAGACTTTGTATAGATTTCTTTCCTATAAACTTGCAATAAAATTTTTTCTACTTCTTCCATTACTGAACAGAAATGGTTAAGAGTGTGTGATGAGATATGTTGAATTCACACACTTTATATTCCTTCAATATAATAGTTTTGACTTTTCTTAAGAATATTGGTTATGTAAGAATCTTTCAACTTTCAAAGTCCGTGTTTAATTAATTAGCATAGGAAAGACTGTAATTAATTTTTTGATAAACATATACATCTGTCTTTTGGAATCTTTCATGAGAAATACTTGATAACTTCTACCTTCTTGTATTAGTCTGTTTTCATGCTGCTGATAAAGACATGCCCAAGACAGGGAAGAAAAAGAGGTTTAATGGACTTACATTTCTACATAGCTGAGGAAGCCTCACAATCATGGCAGAAGGCAAGGAGGAGCATGTCACATGTTACATGGGTGGTGGCAGGCAAAAATAAAGAAAATAAAAGAAAAAAAAGCTTGTGCAGGGGAACTCTTATTTTCAAAACCATCAGATCTCATGAGGTCCATTCACTATCACGAGAACAGCACAGGAAAGACCCACCCCCATGATTCAGTTATCTCCCACCGGCTCCCTCCCACAACACGTGGGAATTATAGAAGATACAAGATAAGATGTATCTATCTATGATAGATAATTAAACCATATCATTCTACCACTGGCCCCTGTCAAATCTCATATATTCACATTTCAAAACCAATCATGCCTTCCAAACAGTCGCCCAAAGTCTTAACTCATTTCAGCATTAACTCAAGACAAGGCGAATCCCTTCTGCCTATGAGCTTGTAAAATCAAAAGCAAGTTAGTTACTTCCTAGATACAATGGGGGTACAGGCTTTGGGTAAATACAGCTATTCCGAATGGGAGCAATTGGCTAAAACAAAGGGGCTAAAAGTCCCATGCAAATCCAAAACCCAGAGGGGCAGTCACATCTTAAAGTTCCCAAATAATCTCCTTTGACTCCATGTCTCACATCCAGGTCATGCTGATGCCAAGAGGTGGGTTCCCATGGTCCTGAGCAGCTCTGCCTCTGTGGCTTTGCAGGGTACAGCTTCCCTCCAGGCTGCTTTCATGGGTTGGCATTGATGTTTATGGCTTTTCCAGGTGCACAGTACAAGCTGTCAGTGGATCTACCATTCTGGGGTCTGGAGGATGGTTGCCCTCTACTCACAGCTCCACTAGACACTGTCCCAGTAGGGACTCTGTATGGGAGTTCCCACTCCACATTTTCCTTCTGCACTCTCCTAGCAGAGGTTCTTCATGAGGATTCCACTCCTACAGCAAACTTCTGCCTGGGCATCTAGGTGTTTCCATACATATTCTGAAATCTAGGTGGAGGCTCCCAAATATCAATTCTTGACGTCTGTGCACTCGCAGGCTCAACACTATGTGGAAGCTGCCAAGTGTTGAGGCTTGCAGCCTCTGAAGCCACGGTCTGAGATCTACAGAGGCCCCTTCAGCCACAGTTGGAGCTGCTGGGATGCAGGCACCAAGTCCCTAGGCTGTGCACAGGACAGGGACCTTAGGCCAGGCCCCGCGAAACCACTTTTTCCTCCTAGGACTCTGGGTCTATTAGGGGAGGGGCTGCAGCAAAGGTCTCTGACATGCCCTGGAGACATTTTCCCCATTGTCTTGGTGATTAACATTCAGCTCCTTATTACTTATGTAATTTTCTGCAGTCAGCTTGAATTTATTTTCAGAAAATGGGATTTTCTTTTCTGTTGCCTTTTCAGGCTGCAAATTTTCCAAACTTTTATGCTGTGCTTCCCATTTGAAAAAGAATGCCTTTAATAGCACCAAGTCACCTCTTGAATGCTGTGCCTCTTAGAAATTTCTTCTGCCAGATGCCCTAAATGATCTCTGTCAAGTTCAAAGTTCCACGAACTTCTAGTGCAGGGGCAAAATGCTGCCAGTCTCTTTGATAAAACATAACAAGAGTCACTTTTGCTACAGTTCCCAAGAAGTTTCTCATCTCCATCTGAGACCACCTCAGCCTGGACCTTATTGTCCATATAGCTATCAGGATTTTGGTCAAAGCCATTCAACAATTTTCTAAGGAGTTGCAAACTTTCCCACATTTTCCTGTCGCCTTCTGAGCCTTCCAAACTATTCCAATCTCTGCCTGTTACCCAGTCCCAAAGTTGCTTCCACATTTCCAGGTATCTTTTCAACCCCACTCTACTAGTTTAGTTCACTGGTTTAGTCCGTTTTCATGCTACTGATAAAGACATACCCAACAACAGGGGGTAAAAAAGAGCTTTAATGGATTTACAGTTCTACATGGCCAGGGAGGCCTCACAATCATGGCAGAAGGCAAGGAGGAGCAAGTCACATCTTATATGGATGGTGGAAGGCTAAAAAAAAAAAAAAAAAAAAAAAAAAAAAAAAAGCTTGCATAGCAAGACTCCCATTTTTAAAACCAGCAGTTCTCATGAGACCCATTGACTCTCACGAGAAGAGCATGGGAACGACCCACCCCCATGATACAGTTATCTCCCACCAGGTCCCTCTCACAACATGTGGGGATTATAGGAACTACAAGATGAGATTTGAGTGGGGACATAGAGTCATGCCATTTCACCTCGTTTTACAAGAAGTTCCAAAATCGTTAGTCAGCTAGCTGAGGCATTTTGTCTGAGCTCTATTGCCATTTTTTATATTAGATACTTAATTAAATAATCTTACCCTTCTGTCTTTCATTTTGTTCATGAGTAAAATTAGGATCTTATACAAATCAGTGATTTTTAAATTTTGTTTGTTGTAGTCATGGATTTATGTAGAGATGATTCAAGGACTGCTGTGAGTTAATTTTGGAGACCCCCAACCCTCCTTTTATGCCCACTTTGGTCCTCTTTGGATTGAGATTGCACTCATTCTCTTGAAATCTACTTTTATGGCTTTAGATACCACATATTTGCAGTTACATCTCACTTTATATCTTCAGCTATCTGGCTCTCAAACTTGCACTGTCTTAAACTTGCACTCTCTCAAACTTGCACTATCTTAATATGCCCTAAGAAACTTCCACATATTAGTAATTTTAGTTGATCAAAGCAAGTATTTTGGAGTTAACCTCAGCTCTTCTATTTTTCTGACAAGCCACATATAATCTACATAAAATCCTTCATGTCTGCTTTTGAAATATATCCATAATTTGAACATTCTTCCAATTTTTATCATGTAGTAGCCTTGTATAAATCCCCTTACAGGTCACTTGGCTTGCTTTGATAAACTCTTACCAAGTTACTTTGATGCAATGTGCTTTTGATACAGCAGCTAGTTTAATACTTTGTCTAAGTTAGATGTCACCTCTAAGTTACTATGTCTAAGTTAGATGTGCTTTAACCCTTTTAATGGTTTTCCTTTTCATTCAATGTAAAAGCTAATTTCCATACCATCTGCAAATAAGCCTTTTATAATGTATTTCCCTGTTACATATCTGTCTTCCATTTCCACTACACCCCTCCTGGATCACTCTGTTGTAGACACACAGACCTCTTTGCAGTTGCTACAGACTTTGAATGTCTACTGGGTGTTTCTTCTTCTTGAGAAGAGGAATTTTTCTCATTTCTCAATACCCTAACTCCCAATGCAGTAACACCTTATTTCCAGTTACACAGCCCCAAGCACCACCATCCTCCATAATTTTGTTTCTTTGCTCCCTAATTTACATGGTGCTTATTGCTTTCTGTTGTATAAAGCAATTGTCTAACTTATTCACCTTCTGTTTCATATTCTTTCATTCTTCTACAATGTCAGTTCCATAAAAATAGATGTTATATCTTTTTTATAACTGTATCCCAAATATATCATTGATTTCTAGCTCATAAATATATGTTGAATAAATTAATGAATACATGGATAAAGAGGAGCAGAGTCTATTGGAAGGCAAAACATTTTTTCTCTCTTTTATCACCAAGTGTTATTAATAAAAAATGCAATGTACATTGGGTCATTGACAAAATTTCTGTTGAGCCCTCTATGCCTTCATCAGGGAAATAATGCTTTCATTACAGTTAAAAATAAGATTTGGAAGGTGATATCATTTGGCTGGGTCCTTACCCAAATCTCATCTTGAACTGTAATCCCCACCTGTTGAGGGAGGGAGGTGATTGGATCATGGGGATGGTTTTCCCCATGCTTTTCTCACAATAGTGATTTCTCGCAAGATCTGATGGTTTTATAAGGGGCTCTTCCCACTTTACTTTCTCTCTTTCCTGCCATCGTGTGAAGAAGATATTGTCTTCTTCTTTGCCTTCTACCATGATTATAAGTTTCCTGAGGCCTACCCAGCAATGCAGAACTATGAGCCAATTAAACCTTTCTCTCTTTTATAAATTACCCTATCTTGGGTAGTATCTTTATAGCAGTGTGAAAAAGGAGTAGTACAGAAGGCAAACAATTGGACATTTGCTTTCAGTATGGTCAAATAATTTCCATAAAACTTAATCACTCACAAAAAACAAATATAAATGTTAAAAAATTACAAAAAGAGTCAACATCAATAACAACCAACTAGATAGATAGTAGCCATAGAAGATGAACAAAAGCAAACCAATATTGGAAAGGAATTAATACTTGGAATAAATAAATGCTGTTAGGAAAGTTTCCTGTTTCCTCTACCTTTATCCTTAGGGCAGGCCTCAGGGTGCTTCTTGTGACATGATTAAATCCTGAAGTCTTATGCTTGAAAAGTCAGGGCCAACAACACAAGTTGGAGAATGAAGTAAAAGTTTTTAGAAAGGGACTCTACCAAAATGTCTGGCTAAACCACAATGAGGTATCATCTTAACCCCATTAGAATGGCTGTTAATAAAAAAGACAGAAAAAATAACAAATACTGATAAGGACATGGAGAAAAGGGTGCACACTCACAACTGTTTGTGAAAATGTAAACTAGTACATCCACTATGGAGAACAGTATGGATCCAAATATCCCACTAATGGGCATTTATCCAAAAGAAAGATTAGTATATTGAAGGGACATTTGTATCCCATGTTCACTGAAGCGCTATTCACAATAGTGAGGCTAAGATATGGAATCAACCTAGATATATCCAACAAGAGATGAACTGATTAAAAAAAAATGTAGTGTCTATATACAATGGAGTACTATTCAGCCATATAAAAGAATGAAATCTTGTCATTTCAAACAACATGGATGAAGTTTGAGGACATTGTGTAAAGTGAAATAAATCAGGAATAGAAAGTTAAACACCACATGTTCTCATATGTGAAAGCTAAATATATTTTTTAGTAGGTGATCTCATAAAAGTAAAAAAGTAGAACACAGGATATTACAGGCTGGCAATGGTAGGGAATGGGGGATAGGAAGAAGATTAGAAGAAGACAGGAGGAATAAGTTTTAGTGTTCTCTAACACTGTAGGATGACTATAGTTGACAATAATATATATATATATATATATATGTATTCAAAAAGCCAGGAGGTGGATATTGAATGTCCCCAACACAAAGAAATGATAAATGTTTGAGATGACAGATGTGCTTATTAACCTGATGTGATCACTATACATTATGTATATATTGAAACATCATCATTTAGTTCTGGTTCAAGATAGCTGACTAGAAGCAGCTATTGCGTGCCACTTTCATGGGAAGTAAACAAAGTGGCAAGTAAATACAAGCATTTTCGATTGGATTTGTTAACACTTCACGTCAGGATTCACTAAGGGAGTGACAGGACCCACAGAGAACAGAGAGGAACAAAGCTAAGCAGCTGCCCACTTGGGATGGTGTGAAGCCAGGGGAAACTCCCTGTCATGAAGAAAGAGTGAGTGAATGAGAATCTTCAGGGAATTCATACTTTTGTCACAGACCTTTGCAATCCTGTGCACAGGAGGTGCCTTCCAATCCCTTCAAGTTTCCAGACCAACATAGAGTCACCTAGAGTCTTTGCAGAGGCACTGCTGAAGCCCACTTGGAGCCCCACAGGTCTTGGATCCCTGAAGAGTCAAAAATTAGCCGCCATAGCCCAAACAGAGGCCATAGTCATAGTGCTGAGAAGTGGCCAGACTGCTCTACTGCTTGTCACCAGGCAAGGCTCCCGAGCTTGGGCTGTAGTGCAGTGACCCTACCCCTGCCTGTACACTGCAGGTGGTTACAGATCTGCACTCCTCTGGGAAGTGCCCATACTACAGACTGCACAACCCCCACCCCCACTGCTCTTTGCCAGGAGGGACTGACCAGTTTGAGCTCTCAGCACAGCAGCCTACCACCAATACAAAACTGTAGTTGTCACAGCTCTACATTCCTCTGGGGCAAAACTCCCAGAGGTTACAGACCAGCCTTGGCCCTGTTGCATGCCCCTGAGAGTAAAGCCAATATTGCTTTGGTGGGAGGAAAGTGAGAGGTACTACATGTCTCAAAGCTTCCAGTCTCCACTGCCCCAACTGAGGGGTCCTGTTCTCCTCAGTGAAAGGCCCACAGTACAGCTGCCCTGCTCCAACCTGAACATTTCACCTGTTGCCCAGCAACTTTCAGAAAATTACACCCCCACAGGCCTATGACAATCCCTCAGGCTCCCACCACCTAAGTATTCTGTCTGACCCTGCCTGAGAGTTCAGCCAGTGACTAAATGATCATCCCACCACTCCCCATCACAGCCAGCACCTGAATTGTGGGCTTGTCCAACGCTGGTCCAGCCCCTTCAGGACTCATATATGCTGTCCAGCAGGCCATCTAGGGCCTGGGAACTACCTACCCCATTCCAACTCTTCTGGCACCAGACTACTGCCTCAGGGCCTGAAGGCAGGCTGATCAAACCAGCTGACACCACGAAAACTAGCACCCACTTACATGGGTCCAAAGGTGGCACATCCTTTTACAGGAACCAACTGTATACTACTGCCACATTGGAGAATAGGTGAGCTAAAAAGCTATCTGTGTCAGGTTGAGTGATGAGGTTATGCTCTGAAACGATGCCCACAGAATCACAAAACAGATGTTTCTCATGGCTTTCAATCATGTTGTGGTCCAGAGATATGCTATAGTGAACAGCTGAACTAGCAGTTAGCAGCCATGAGTGCAGGAATAGGGATGTGATTGGAAGACAAAAGATTAAGTTCCTGCCTATATAGGATAAAAAGCTAGTGCAGCCACCTTACCCCACCACAGAGACCTCAGAACACTTCATCAGGAGATTCAGCCACACTTGTCAGGGCTGGTGCCGGTACTTGTCATTGAGGTATACATAGGCAAGCCAGGGCCTCTAGTTCTGCCTAGTTATGTTCCCTCACCCCCACAAAACAGGAATCTCAAGACACCAGGACTCCACTGTTTAGCCTTTCACCTGAAACAATATAGAGCACCACATAGTAAACTAAACTAAGATCAAGTATATACCCCTGTGCTCTTTCTATAGCGGGCTCCCACATGTAAGCACCAGCAACTGGCCTGTAGGTCAAATTGTACATCCCAATATAAAATCTACTGGCAGAAGTGTGTAAGACTCTGTAAGCTAAGCCAAAAGATCTTACCCAACCCAACATACTCTACAGCTGCATCCTTTAGAGAGGAGGGGAAAGAGAATGAAAAAATGTATATATACATAGGAAAGGAAAAATAATCATATCTACAAGAAAATAATTACATTAATTAAAAGTGCCAGCATCTCCAGATGAGAAGGAACCAGCATAAGAATGTCAGCACCATGAAAACTCTGAGTGTTATGGCACCACCAAAAGATTACACTTGCTCTCAAGCAATGATTCCTAAACAAAATGGAAACTCAGAAATGACAGGTAAGGAATTCAAAATAGGGACTTGTAACAAGCTCAATGAGATCCAAGACATATTTCAAAATCAACACAAAGAAACTTATAAAGTGATCCAGGAAATGAAAGAATAGATAAACATCTTAAAAAGAAATTGGTCCAAGCTATTGGATTGAAAATCTCACTTCAAGAGTATAAAAATACACCTGAAAGCTTTATCAACAGAGTAGACCAAGCAGAAAAAAGAAATTCAGAGCTTGAAGTCTGAATTAACCAAGTCTTCTGAACTAACCAAGTTAGACAAAACTAAAAAAAAAATTTTAAATGAACAACGTATCCAAGAAATATGGAATTATGTAAAGCAACCAAACCTATGAATAATTGGCATTCCTGAGAGAGAAAAAGAAAAAGTAAACAGTATGGAAAAACATATTTGAGAGAATAATTCAAGAAAATTGCCCTAATCTTGATAGAGAGATAAACATTCAGAAATAAGAAATTCAGAGAACACCTGTGACATACTATACAAAATGAACATCACCAAGGCATATAGTCACCAGACTGTCCAAAGTCAACTATTAAAAGCAACTAGAGTGAAACATCAGAAAATGTACAAAGGGAATCCCATCAGGCTAACAGGAGACTTCTCAGCAGAAATCTTATAAGCAGGAAGAGATTGGAGGCCTATTTCAGCATCCTTAAAGAAAAGGCATTTTAGCAAAAAAAAATCATATCCCAAGAAACTAAACTTCTAAACAAAGAAGAAGTAAATGTTTTTTCAGACAAGAAATCACTAAGGGAATTAATTACCACTTGGCTGGCATTATAAGATATTCCTAGGGAGTGCTAAACACGAAAATGAAAGAACAATACTTGCTGCCACAAAATCTCACTTTGGTGCATGGCCCACAGACCCTATAATACAATTATATGATAAAAAATGCAAAATAACCAGCTAACAACTTCATGATAGGATTAAAACTTCATATATCAATATTAACCTTGAATGTCAATGGTCTAAATACCCCACTTCAAAGGCACAGAATGCAAATTGGATACAAAAACAAACCCCACCCATCTTCTGTCTTCAAGAGATCCATGTCACATGTAATTACACTTATAAGCTCAAAGTAAGGGGTTGAAGAAAGATCTATCATGCGAACAGGAAACTAAAAAGAATGGGGTCAGTATTCTGATATCAGATAAAACAGACTTTACAACAACAGGGATAAGAACAAACAATGACATTACATAAAGATAAAGGGTTCAACTCAACAAGAAGTTGTAATTATCTTGAATATACATGCACCCAACATTGAAGTACCTAGATTAATAAAACAAGTATTTCTGGACCTATGAAAAGACTTAGACTACCACACAATAGCAGTAGGAGTCTTCAACAGCCCACAGACAGTGTGAGACAGATCATCAAAGCAGAAAACTAACAAAGAAATTCTGGTCTTAAACTTAATGCTTGACTGATTGGACCGTATAGAATCTGTAGGGCAATCTATTCATCGACCACAGATTTTACATTCTTCTCATCTGCACATGGATCACACTCTAAGATCAACCACATATTTGGCCATAAAGCAAATCTCAATAAATTATGAAATATCAAAATCACACCAACCATGCTTTCAGAACACAGTGGAATAAAATACAAATCAATAACCAGGATAGCTCTCAAAACCATACGATTTCATGGAAGTTAAACAACTTGCTCCTGAATGAGTCTTAGTAAACAATGAAAGTAAGGCAGAAATTAAAAAAAAAAAATTGAAATAAATTATAGCAGAGACACAACATACCAAAATTTCTGGAATGCAGGAAAAACAGTATGTACATTGGGTAAGTGTTAGGAGGAAGGTTTATTAGGCTAAAAATCTACATCACAGAGTTTCAAAGATCTCAAATTAATAATGTGACATAACACCTAGAGAAACTATAAAAACGAGGAAACTCATCCCGTAACTAGCAGAAGAAAAAAATATCTAAAATCAGAGCAGAACTGAATAAAATTGAGACACGTACACCCATACAAAAGACAAACAAAAGCAAAATCTGGTTCTTTGAAAGGATAAACAAGATCAACAGACCACTAGCTAGACTAATTAAAAAAAAGAGAGAAGATACAAATGAACACAATAAAAAAATGACAAAGATGGCATTACAACTGATCCAAGAGAAATACAAAAGATCCTCAGAGATTATTATGAACACTTCTATGCACACAAACTAGAAAATCGAGAGGAAATGGATAAATTTCTGAAAACACATACTCGACCAACACTGAATCGGAAAGAAATTGAAATCCTGAACAGACCAATATTGAATTGCAAAACTGAATATGTAATAAAATACCTAACAACAAAAAGGAGACCTGGACCAGACAGATTCATAGCCAAATTCTTCCAAAATTATAAATGAGAGCTGGTACCAATTCTCCTGAAACTATTACCAAAAATTGAGGATGCAGTACTCCTCCCTAACTCACTCTATGAAAGCAATGTCATTCTGTTACCAAAATCTGGCAGACACAATAGAAAAAATAACTATCGATCAATATCCCTGATGAACACAGATGCAAAATTTTTCTGCAAAATACTGGCGAACCAAGCTCAGCAGCACATTAAGAAGTGAATTCACCACAGTCAAGTATGCTTTATTCCTGCCACAAAGGGTTGTTTCAACATACACAAATCAATAAATGTTATCTACCACATAAACAGAATTAAAAACAAAAACCATCTGATCACTCAACAGAATTAAAAAAAAAGCTTTCAATACAATTCAATATGATAAAAACTCTACAAACTAGACATTGAAGAAACAGACCTCAAAATAATAAGAACCATCTAAGACAAACCCACAGACAACATCATACCGAACAGGAAAAGCTGGAAGCATTCCCCTACTGAAACAAGGCAAGGAAGCACACTCTCACAACTCCTATTCAACATACTACTGGAAGTCCTAGCCAGAGAAAGACAATAATAAAATGCATCCATATAGAGAAAAAAAAAAAAAAAAAAAAGTCAAATTATCTTTCTTTGCTTATCATATGATTTTTGTTGTTGTTGTTTTGTTTTTGTTTGTTTTGAGATGGAGTCTCACTCTGTCACCCAGACTGGAGTGCAGTGGTGCAATCTCGGATCACTGCTACCTCTGCCTCCCAGGTTCAGGCAATTCTCCTACCTCAGTCTCGTGAGTAACTGGGATTATAGGCACGTGCCACTATGCTCGGCTAATTTTTGTATTTTTAGTAGAGACGGGGTTTCACCATGTTGGTCAGTCTGGTCTGGAATTCCTGACCTTGTGATCCGTCCGCCTCAGCCTCCGAAAGTGCTGGGATTACAGGCGTGAGCCACTGCACCCAGTCATATCGTACAATTTTACACCTAGAAAACCTTAAAGATTCCACCAAAAAGCTCCTAGAACTAATAAATAACTTCAATAATATTTCAAAGTACAAAATCAATGTACAAAAATGGGTAGTATTCCTATACATCAATAACGTTCAAGCCGAGAACCAAATTAAGAACATAATTCCACTTAAAATAGTCACACAAGGTAAAATACCTAAGAATACGTCTAACAAAAGAAGTGGCATATCTCTGCAAGAAGAACTCCAAAACACTGCTGAAAGAAGTCATAGTTGACAGAAACAAATGGAAAAACATTCCCTGTTCATGGATTGGAAGAATCAACATTATTAAAGTGGCCATACTGCCCAAAGCAATCTATGAATTCAGTGCTATTCCTCTCAAACTACCATCTTTTATTTCACAGAGATAGAAAAAAAATTCTAAAGTTCATATGGAACCAAAAAAGACCCCAAATAGCAATCCTAATCAAATGAACAAAGCCAGAGGGATCACGTTACTCAACTTCAAACTATACTACAGGGTTACACTAACCAAAACAGCATGGTACTGCTGCAAAAACAGATACATTGTCCAAAGAAACAGAATAGAGAACCCAGACATAAAGCCAGATGCCTCCAACCATCTGATCTTCAACAGAATTGACAAAAATAATCAATGGGGAGAGAACTACCTGTTCATAAACAGTGCTGGGAAAACTGGCTAACTGTATGCAGAAGAATGAAACTGTAACCCTACCTTTCATCATATACAAAAAACTCAAGATGAATGATAAACTTCAATGTTAAACTTAAAAAAAATAATTTTACCTTTCATTTTAGATTCAGGGGATACAGGTGCAGATTTATTACCTGAGTATACTGTTGAT
This sequence comes from Papio anubis, assembly GCF_008728515.1. Lineage (NCBI taxonomy): Eukaryota > Metazoa > Chordata > Mammalia > Primates > Cercopithecidae > Papio > Papio anubis. The sequence continues at coordinate 65,012,751 of NC_044979.1, read as the reverse complement.
GCTGAGGTTTGGAATATGATTGATACAATTACCTAGCCACTGAAGCATAGTAAACAATAGGAAATTTTTCAACCCTCACCCACTCCCTTTCCCCTCTAGTATTCTCCCTTTTCTCTCGTTGCTATCTTTATGTTCATGTGTACCCCATGTTTAGCTCTCTATTATTAGTGAGAACATGTGGCATTTGGTTTTCTGTTCCTGCATTAATTCACTTAGATGATGACCTACAGCTGCATCCATGTTGCTGCAAATAACATTATTTCAATTTTTATGTCTGTGTAGTATTACATAGTACATATGTATCACATTTTCTTGATCCAATACACCTTAGACAGACACCTAAGTTGATTCTATATCTTTGCTATTGTGAATAGTGCTGCAATGAACAAACAAGTGAAACGGTTTTTTTTTTTTTTTTTTTTTTTTTTTTGTGGTGGAATGATTTATTTCCCTTTAGATATACATCTAGTAAGAGGATTGCTGGGTCAAATGGTAGTTTTGCTTTAAGTTCTTATAGAAATCTCCAAACTGCTTTCACAGTGGCTGAACTAATTTACATTCCCACCCACAGTGTATAAGCATTCTGTTTTCTCCATAGTCTTGCCACCATCTATCATTTTTTTGACTTTTTAATAATAGCCATTCTGACTGGTGTAAGATGATATATCATTGTGGTTTTATTTTCATTTCTCTGATGATTAGTGATGTTGAATATGTTTTCCTATGTTTCTTGGCCACTTGGATGTCTTCTTTTTTGACTGTTTGCTCATGTCTTTTGACCACTTTTTAATGGTGTTATTTGCATTTTGTTTGTTCACATATTTAAGTTCCTTATAGATGTTTTGATATTAGACCTTGTCAGATGTGTAGTTTATGAATATTTTCTTTCATTCTGTAGGTTACCTAATTACTCTGTTGATAGTTTCTTTTGCTGTGCATAAGCTATTTAATTTAATTAGCTCCCATTTGTCAATTTTTGTTTTTGTTGCAATTGCTTTTGAGGACTTAGTCTTAAATTCTTTCGAAGCTGATGTCCAGAATGATGTTTCTCAGGTTTTCTTCTCGGAGTCTCATAGTGTGAGGTCTTACATTTAATTCTCTAATCCATCTTGAGTTAATTTTTATATATTTTGAAATGTAGGAGTCTAGTTTCACTCTTTTGCATATTGCTAGTCATATATCCAGCACCATTTATTAAATAGAGAGTCCTGGTCCCTTTGTTAATTTTTTGACTTTGTTGAAGATCAAATGGCTCTATATGTGCAGCTTTATTTCTGCATTCTCTATTCTGTTCCATTGGTCTACGTGTCTGATTAAATGTAAAATGTAAAACTATAACAATCCTATAAGAAAACTTAGGAAATATCCTTCCCAATATTGGCCTTGGCAAAGAATTTAGTGCTAAGTCCTCAAAAGTAATTGCAACAAAAATAAAAATTGACAAGTAGGCACTAATTAAAATAAAGTGTCTCTGCACAGCATAAGAAATTATCAACAGAGTAAACAGGCAACCTACAGAATGGGAGAAAATATTTACACTCTGTGCATCAACAAAAGTCTAATATCCAGCATCTATAAGGAATTTATGCATTTGAACAAGCAAAAAGCAAATAACTCCCTTAAAAAGTGAACAAATTATGTGAACAGAAACTTCTCAAGAGAAGACATCCAAGTGGCCAACAAACATGAAAAAATGCTCAACATTACTCATCATTACAGTAATGCAAATCAGTCCTACAATGACATACCATCTCAACCAGTTAAAATGGCTATTATTAATTTGAAAAATTACAGATGCTCACAAGGCATCTGGGAACAATTATACACTGGGGGCGAGAATGTAAATTAGTTCAGCCACTGTGAAAGCAGTTTGAAGATTTCTGACACTTAAAGTAGAACTACCCTTCAACCCAGCAATCCCATTACTGAGTGATATGGTTTGGATTTGTGGGATTTGTGTCCCTGCCTAGATCTCACCTCGAACTGTATATCCCATTGTTGGAGGAGAGCCCTGCTGGGACGTGACTGAATGATGTATAGGGCAAATTAGTAAAAATAAAAATTACTGATTTGAAATTTGGCCTACCAGACACTGAAGACAAAGTTCTAACAATTTTGTTTCAGCCAGATCAATTACATGTTAATTTAAGTAGCTAATTTTTAGAGGAACCTTATAGAATTCAGACTTTATACAACATATCATTCAAAATATCTAGAATAGATTCCAAACTTGTTTAACATACAAAAAATAATAAAATATGACCCCTTTTAAGAGAGAAAAAATTAGCATAGATCGATCTAGGATGATAAATATATCAGAATTAATAAATAAGAATTTTATGTTTGCTATTATAACTATGCTCAAGGACATTAAGAATAATATAATCAAATAAATATAATGATAGAAAATCTTAGCATAGACATATAAACTCTTTAATAAAATTTTTAAAATGAATTGAGTACAGTATTTGAAACAAAAATTCACCAAGTAAGTTTAATGGAAGAAAGGAGATGATAGAGAAAAAAGTTGTTAAATTTGAAATTAAATGAATAGAAATCATTTAATCTGAAGAATAGAGATTTTTAAAAGATGAAAAAAATGATGTGTTCTGGGGCATGAGGGATAATATCAAATATTCAAACATTCAAGCACATATATTACTGGATTCTTAAAACTGAGAGGCGAGGTAATGAAATGTCTGACATTTAATAGCAAAAATTTCCAAAATGTGGTAAAAGACATAAAATTGCCAATTCAAAAAATGAGTGAATAACAAAAAGTATTAATAAAAAGGGAATAACACCTGAGCACATGATAGTTGAACAATGGAAACAAAAAGAAAAAAAAAGTACTTAAAATATTGAAAACAACCAGAGAAAAATAACATTTTGTGCAGTAAATAATGATGCAAAAAATGTAAATTACCACTGATATCACATTAGACACAATGGCAACCATAAGACAGGAGAACAACTTTACAGCGCTCCGGAGAAAATTAAACTACCAACTCAAAATTCATCACTCTTTATCAATCATCTTTGTTTCCCAATTTCTTTGTTTTGCACTACATTCACTTCCCCATCATGCCATCCAGCCTCAGAGCTTTTAATATTGCCTATTTACCGGTGTTACACAAATGTATGTCTACAGTCTATATAAACTACAGACTTGAATATCCAACTCCCCATCTCTCCTAGAATGTCTAAAAGTAATCACAAACTCCATCTGGCCAAAACTGAGCTTCTGATCTTCTCCTCCAAACTACTTCATTCACGACCTTTTCCATCTCAGTTGAATGGCAACTCAATTCCACTTTCTGAGATCCCTTTACAGTTTTTCAAGACATTATGCTGACTCTAACTTCAAACTCTTTCCGGATTCAAACTCTTTCCTTCTGCTACTGCTCTGGTCCAAACAACATCATTTCTTACTGTAATATTGGTTTCATTCTTGTCTCTTGTTTCCTTGACCCTGTATTGTATTTTGAACACAGCAGCCAGATGCCTTTCATTTCATTCCTCTTTCTAAATCTTTCAAATGAAAGCCAAAATCCTGCAATAAGCTTTAATGTCTTACAACAACTATATTTCTTTTACTCTTTCCTGTCTTCTTTCCAACTAGATATAGTCCTAATGCTTTTCTTTAAACACTCCAAGAGCTTTCATTTCAAAGTTTTGTATTGGCTGTTCCTTATGTTTGGAAAGTTTTTCTCTCAGATGGTCACATGATAACTATCGTACGTAGGTCACATGATATTTGCTCAAACATTATCTTTGAAAATATCTTTTTATATGCTATGTATTATTTATGTGTAGTTAATAATGTATCATTTATTTTCTGTCTCTCCCTACCTTAATATAAGGACCTAAGAGGCAGAGGTTATTTGTGATAACTTTGTTTATAGATGTGTTTTCATTTCTGAAGTAGAATTCAATATATATTTGAAGAAAGCACAAAATAATAGAATTCGTAATCTCCTCCCTCATTACTTTTATTTTTTTCATTTTTTTTTTTGTTTTCAGAGGAATTTCTATGATATTTTTCTTCACATCACAGTTTTAATTTTTCTGCGTGTCAGCTGTCCTTCATGGATTTATATGTGGCTATTTTATTTTTATATTTTCTTATCTTGTCATTGCCTTTTTCATCTGTTTGTTTTCACCTTTTTTTTTTTTCAGTTTTGACTCCTTTTTTTCTGATGGTTTTCAGCTGCTGTTTTGAGAGGCAATGTATCCTCATATTCTTAGACACCATTCTTTTTTTTTCCCCCTTGGTCTTTCAACAGATTATCAGAGATCTATATATCTAGTATGAATTTTCCTTTACCTTATTTGGTAATATTATTATAGGTTCCATTAGAAAAGTGTTACCTCACAATTGGAAATATTTTCCTCTATCCAGAGTTGCCCACAAGCCTTAACTGGGATATTCTGTGGATCTGCAATCTGTCTACTTTATTCCTGGTAGAACCCTTTTCTTGGATTGTTCAACTGAATAACCAACAATCTAATACATCTAGCTCATAGCTCATGCTTCAGTGTTTGGGAAGCTTTCCAATACTGACAGAAACTTGAATTGCAGTAGCATAACAACCCCTAAAAAGTAAAATAAATAAAACAACCACGGTGCACTGAATGTACCTGACGCTGGACTAAACGTTTTGTTTTCTCCTCCTGATCAATGGCCATATGAGAAACAATTAAATTATTGTCATTTTAAAAGGAAGAAGTTGAAGCATATAATGAATAAATAATGTGACCAAATAAATAGCAATTTGAAAATCAAGGATCAAAATCTAGGACTTTCTGATTCCTAACTAAACCAATGTTTTTAAATATTATGCTATTCATTCACAGTGCCCTAAATGTATTAAGTGCTGTTTCCAAAATGTTCAACTACAAGATTTTTTCCATTTTTCCACTCCCTCTCATAACATTTATTAGGATTTCACCAGTTGAGATTCAAAAATGGGTCACTACCAACCCAAACACCTCTATCCAATTATTTTCTAAAAATTGTAGTTTTTGAAGAAATGGAAGATGAGAGTTTCTAATGGGAGGGAGGGTACAAATTTTATGCAAAAAACAGCAGTCAGTCATGCAGTATACCTTGCAAGGTAGAGTGAAGTGAGACAAGTATTCTGCTTAGTATACAATTTAACTTTCACTAGTATAAAGGTTTTTCCATTTATTTAATCTAATTGGTTGGCATTGAAATTTAAAAAATCTCTTCTGGCATTAGAATAGTATTTTATTTAACTTCTAGCTTATAATTCTGTTTTAAGTTTTCATATTATTCTTTGTCACTAGAGTGTTTTATAGTCAGGTTGCGATGGTAATAACAGAAGACATTGCCAGATGTCAAGTTAATCAGTACTACTAACTTTCATATGCAACTTCTTTGTGGAAGTATAAAGAATCTCAAACAATCCACCTATTAGTAGTTAGAATAATTATAGAAGACAAAAATGGGCCCAATTCTTGTATATTTTCTTGAAAAACAGATTTTGGTGAGAAGACATGTTTACAGAAAGAAGCAAAAGGTTAAAATTAACAACTGTCTTTTTATTATGATGACAGTTATGTATACAAGAATGATTGAATTTTATTAGCTTATCTTTTTAAAAATATATATCATGAAAATGTATTCAATATCTAATCCTCCCTTAACACTTCTTTTTGTAGAAAAGCAAAAACGTAAAAGTTACTATTTGAGTTCCAAAGACAACAAGTAATTATTTTGGATGTCTTTAAGTAAAAATCCAAAATAGATTTAAGAAACACCTAGATTTTGATGTTTACATTTTGACAAGCACACTTCAGGGAAATAATATTTTATGGTGTTCACATAATGTTGAAAACTTCTTTTTAGAATTATATTTTAGGTTTCATTTTTAATCACAGCTATCTCCATTATACCTCTAGGTTTTTTCTTTCTCCAAACTGACAAAAGTAAAAAGAGAATGAGCATTGAATAACTTAAGCAGAGTTAATACTATTTGAAAAGAGTTCAGGTTTACCTTTTTTTTTTTTTTTTTTGAGACAGAGTCTCGCTGTGTCTCCCAGGCTGGAGTGCAGTGGCGTGATCTCGGCTCACTGCAAGCTCCGCCTCCCGGGTTCACGCCATTCTCCCGCTTCAGCCTCCCAAGTAGCTGAGACTACAGGCGCCCGCCACCACGCCCGGCTAGTTTTTTGTATTTTTAGTAGAGACGGGGTTTCACCATGTTAGCCAGGATAGTCTCGATCTCCTGACCTCGTGATCCACCCGCCTCGGCCTCCCAAAGTGCTAGGATTACAGGCTTGAGCCACCGCGCCCGGCCCAGGTTTACCTTTTGATGGTGAATCAGTGTATATAGTAACTCTTGCCATATTAAATAAATGCAGTAATTTTGCTACGCTATGTGGTAGAGTTCACTGTTAAATCTTATTTTAGAGAATGTCGCTTATAAACTTTATGTTGGTAGTGTTTTAAAACAGTAAGTTCTGTCCCATCAATGTCCATATTATGGGAATGGTAATAAAGCATACAAAAATCAGTATTTAGCACAGAGGGTGAAAATTGCTAGCACTATAACTGTACTTTGCTGATATACCTTTTTAGAGCTATATTTTTGCTGCCCCAGAAGAATCAGTTCCACCTAATGAGCATTCTACTACAAGTAAAAGCGATGCCAGCATTCATGTAAATGACAGTGTTCTGGATATTATATTTGAAACACCAAAATGGGACTCATAGCTCAAAATATATCCCTTGCCTATTAATGATATCTGTAATTTATTTGCAGAACAAAAAATAAGTCTTTCATGTCTTTTCTTAGAAATACAGCAAAAGTATAGATAGCACAAATGGCATGTAACCTATAATTCTAAAATGACACTCAGGAATAAATGGGAGCTTCTGTCCTGAGAATACAAATAAGAAGGAAGCAAACAAAAAATCACAAAAATGTAAAAATGGCTCGGAAAGCAAAGCGAGAAAAGACTGGAAGCATAGTAGCTCCAAGTAGTTGGATATTATACCTAGGACTAATAGTATGTATTAAAATAATATAAATCATCTTGTAAAGGAATTAACTACTCCATTTTCTTGCAAGTTATGAAGCATTGTTTACTTCATTAATTGTGACGATTTGGGGAAAGTGGTCTGTAGAGTCATCTTAAATTTCTAGATTGTCATCTTATATTTCTTTGGGTATACACCCAGTCAGGAGATTGCTCGGTTGTCTGATATTTCTGTCTTTAGGTCTTTGAGGAATCTGCCACACTGTCTTTCACAATGATTGAACTAATTTATACTCCCATCAACAGTGTAAAAGTTACTTTTTCTTGCAACCTTGCCAGCATCTCTTATTTTTTGACTTTCTAATAATAGCCATTCTGATTGGTGTGAGATGGCATCTCAATGTGCTTTTGGTTTGCATTTCTGTATAATGATCAGTGATTTCGAGGTTTTTTTGTTTTTTTGGTTTTTTTTTCATATGATCGTTGGCTGCAGGTATGTGTTCTTTTGAGAAGTGTCTGTTCATATCCTTTGCCCATTTTTTTAATGGAGTATTTTTTTTCTTGTAAATTTGTTTAAATTCCTTACAGATGCTGGATATTAGACCTTTGTCAGATGCATACTTTGCAATTTTTTGTTTGTTTGTTTTGCGACTGAATTTCGCTCTAGTTGCCCAACCTGGAGTGCAATGGCGTGATCTTGGCTCACTGCAACCTCTGTCTCCTGGGTTCAAGCAATTCTCCTCCCTCAGTCTCCTGAGTAGGTGGGATTACAGGAATGTGCCACCACACTCAGCTAATTTTGTATTTTTAGTAGAGACAAGGTTTCTCCATATTGGTCAGGCTGGTCTCTAACTCCTGACCTCAGGCGATCTGCACACCTCGGCCTCCCAAAGTCCTGGGATTACAGGCATGAGCCACCGTGCCTGGCCCCACAATTTGTATCCTATTCTGTAGGTTGTCTGTTTACTCTATTGATAGTTTCTCATTTTATTTTTAGTTCTGGGTACATGTGTAAGATGGGTAGCTTTGTTACCGAAGTAAACATGTGCCATGGTGGTATGCTGCACTGATCAGCTCATCACCTAAGTCTTAAGCCCAGGATGCATTAACAGTTTTTCCTGATGCACTCCCTCTCACCACCCACAGGTCTCAGTAGGTCTCAGTGTGTGTCATTCCCTGCCTGTGTCCATGTGTTCTCATTCTTCAGCTCCCACTTATGAATGAGAACATGTGGTGTTTGGATTTCTGTTCCTGCGTTAGTTCACTGAGAATAATGGCTTCCAGCTTCATCCATGTCCCTTCAAAGGACATAATTTCATTCCTTTTTATGACTTCATAGTATTCTGGGGTGTATATCTAACCACATTTTCTTTATCCAGTCTATCACTGATGGGCATTTGGGTTGATTCCCCATCTTTGCTTTGTGAATAGTGCTGCAATGAACATACGTGTGCATATATTTGTTTAATATAATGATTTATATTCCTATAGGTATATACCCAGTATTAGGATTGCTGGGTCAAATGGTATTTCTGGTTCTAGGTCTTTGAGGAATAGCCACACTGTCTTCCACAATAGTTGAATTAATTTACACTCGCACCAATAGGGTAAACATTACTATTTCTTTGCAGCCTTGCCAGAGTCTGTTTTTTGTTGACTTTTAATAATTGCCATTATGACTGGCATGAGATGGTATCCCATTGTGGTTTTGATTTGTTTCTCTAATGATCAGTGATGCTCAGCTTTTTGTCATATGTTTCTTAACCACATAAATGTCTTCTTTTGAGAAGTGTCTATTCATGCCCTTTGCCTATTTTTTAATAGGGTTATTTATTTATTTTTTCTTATAAATTTATGTTTCTTATAGACTCTGGATATTAGATCTTTATCAGATTGATAGAATGCAATATTTTACTCTCATTTTGTATGCAGAAGCTCTTTAGTTAAATTAAATCCCATTTGCCATTTTTTTTGTTGTTGTTGCAATTGCTTTTGGCATCTTTGTCATGAAATCTTTGCCCACGCCTACGTCCTGTACGGTATTGCCCATGTTGTCTCCCAGGGTTTTTATAGTTTGTGGTTTCACATTTATGTCTCTAATTCATCTTGATTTAATTTCTGTAAACAGTGTAAAGAGGGAGTCCAGTTTCAATTTTCTGGATATGTCTAGCCAATTATCCCAGCACCATTTATTGAATAGCGAATTCTTTCCTCATTGCTTGTTTTTATCAGGTTTGTCAAAGATCAGGTAGTTACAGGCATGCAGTCTAATTTCTGGGTTCTCTCATCTGTTCCATTGGTTGTTGTCTGTTCTTGCACCAGTACCATGCTGTTTTGGTTACTGTTACCTGTAGTATAGTTTGAAGTGGGGCAGCTTGATGCCTCCAACTTTTTTTTCGTTTTTTGGTTAGGATTGCCTTGTCTATTCAGGCTCTTTTTTGGTTCCATATGAATTTTAAAATAATTTTTTTTCTAGCTCTGTGAATAATGTCAATGGTAGTTTAATGCAAATAGCATTGAATCCATAAATTGCTTTGGGCAGTATGGCCATTTTAATGATATTGATTCTTCCTATGCATGAACATAGAATGTTTCTCCATTTGTTTGAGTCATCTCTGGTTTATTTGAGCAGTGGTTTGTAGTTCCTCTTGTAGAAATGTTTCCCCTCCTCAGTTAGCTGTATTACTAGGTATTTTATTATTTTTACAAAAATTGTGAATAGGAGATCATTTGTGATTTGGCTCTTGGCTTGACTCTTGTTGGTGTACAGAAATTTTAGTGAATTTTGCACATTGATTTCATATCCGGAGACTTAGGTGAAGTTGTTTATCAGTCAAAGAATCTTTTGGGCTGAGACAGCCTAGCAATCCTATTACTATGTATATATCTAAAGAAATATAAATCATTCTATTATAAAGACACAGGCATGCATACATTCATTGCACCACTGTTCACAATAGCAAAGACATGGAATCAACCTAAATGTCCATCAAAGATAGACCGGATAAAGAAAATGTGGGACATGTACAGCATGGAACACTATGCAGCCATAAAAAAGAATGAGGTCATGTCCCTTGCAGGAACATGGATGGAATTGGAGGCCATCATTCTCAGCAAACTGACACAGGAAAAGCACACCAAATACAGCATGTTCTCACATATAAATGACAGGTAAATTATGAGAAAACATGAACGCATAGAGGTAGAGGGGAACAATACACACTGGGGCCTATGGAGGGTGATAGGAGGAAGAGAATAAGAAAAAAAATAATGGGCACTATGCTTTATACACGGGTGATGAAATAATCTGTGCAACAAATCCCCATGATGCACGTTTACCTATGTAATGAACCTGCACATATACCCCCGAGCTTAAAATAAGTTTGTTTAAATAAAGATATCTTATAAAGCATTAATTTTACTGCCTAAGCCGTGAGCAAAAACTTTGCCATGTGAAATTTCCTTCTGTTTCTTTCTCTTCTTTCAAAAATACTCCAAATCACGTTTCCTGTGCTATCAAGCTTACTGTTTTATTACCACTATTTTTTATACTTATTCGAGTTCTCTAGAATTTAATACTGTCTCTTGCACTTTTTACTTCATTGCATAATGTAACTTCTTGAATCTGGAAAATTTTACAAATAACCCGAATTTTACACTGCTAAGTCTGAGGACTGTTTTAGAGAAAAACATTCAAAAGGCTTTAAATACAGAAACAGTTTTTTTTCTTAATTTTATTCTCAAAATAGAGAAGACTTGTGATATGAACAAAATTATAGTGGACAGAAATATTCTTCTTATCTTTCATAAGGTGCAAATAACAACCAGTCAGAAAAGTCCATTTTCAGCAACTGTAAGAGAAAGAAGAAAAATCCACAGTTTCAAAAACTAAAATAAAATATACAGGCTGCTCAAAGCAGTTAATTGCAGTGCAAAGATGAGCCATGGTGAGTATAAGAGAAAATAGTGTGGAGATGGGATGATTGGTCAGAAAGTCAGCCAGCTGAATGCCAGGATATATCAAAAAATGCCCTCCCCAAAAAAAAAATGCTAATAAATTTGAACTCTTGGATGACAAATATACCACTAGGCCTGCCAGAAGAAGGAATAGAAAATATACCTAGTCTAATATTTATTGAATTAATAAAAATTCACTATTAAGACTTTTGCCAAAGAAATCCCAACATCAGTTGTCTCACTGATAAATTATTCCACAATTTTTTGAAGATTTTTTAAATGCCATATATGCCCCTGAAAATTAAAAGAAGCTCTTTAATTTATAAAATGAGCAATCCAATTTTTTTAAAAAAATCTTATTCTTTGATTAAATGACTGAGAATCTGATGGTCATGTTAACAATGTCCTTTGAAGCTGTGTCTTATATTCAATTTTACCATCAAATGAACATCCCAAACCTACCCTTGATTATCCATTAATGAAACTGTGAATCAATCATTCTATTTCTTGTTAGTTTGGGCCAAAAATTTCCTTTCATCATTACTACCAAAACATAACATATTTTTACATATTCTCACCAACATGTGTTCATTTCCATTCCCCCCACCTAACAAACTGCTCTGTATAGTGAAGAATGTGGCGAATGCCTCAGTGAGCAATGTTAAAGGGACAGGCTTATTCCTTGATGCTCCTCCTGCTTGCTCCACTGAAGTGCTGGCTGCTTTGGCACAAAATTCTAAGTTTTCTCATCCTAATCTTTTGAGATCACCAACATTGTTGCTGGATTATCTGCCCTTCAGCAGCTACCTTCAGCGAGAAGAGTCATGTTAATCTTTGAAAATCAACAAATGTTCTGAAGAATGAAACAGTTGCAGAATGGTGGCTCATGGGGTTTCCTTCTCTCTGGGATCTTGGACTCCAAAGTTGTGCTCTTTATTTTGTTTGTTTGTTTATTATTTAATTTACTTCAGATGGCTTTTTATGTTTCTGACAGGAGGCTATTCCATCATAACCAGGCTTTGAAGTCTCATAAATATTTTTGATGGCAATGTTCTATCTGTTCTTCTTCAAAAGAGAGGCAGAGAGATTGTAGATCTCATTTGTATTAGCACTATGGTCTAATGCTATCTGGATAAAAATGGGATTATATTCATCTTTACATAGAAAACGTATAATTTTTCAAAAAGTAAAATTGCAATAAATCTCTATACTGATGCCTGGACAAGTAATCTGGAATAATGTGAAGTAAGTGAACACATCAGTTACCCTGTCTTGTACATGAAAGATACTCAATCTGAATCTCAGCAAATATTTCAGTTAAGTGACAGTGTAATTTTTAGGTGTGTGGGAACTTCCCAAGTGAATGCCATCAATTTCCAGCCTCTGAAATACATAAAATCAAAATATTCTACAGAGATAACCCTTGGAACTGCAGTGTTTAAGAATCTGGGTTTTTTTTCTGCAATACAAATCAGTTTAGTTTAATTAACTCAACATGTTTAATTTTCTTAAGATAGAAAAAAAAGTAGTGTATCCCATTTTTTAAAACACTTTTTCCTAATTTGGCTGAAACTATTGAATTCTTTTTCAAAATATGCTATTTTAAAATGTTTCTGTACTCATTTAGGATTGCAGTATTTGTGGTAATGACATGTTCATTAACCCAATACCTTTAAAATTTTAGATAGCAGAAATTATCTTCTGTCTTTATTTGTCTCAATTATTGGCTAAGGAAAATAGTAATGTGAATAGTACCAAATTTGGCAGAGCTTCCAATCAAGAAGAGTTGATTGCAGCTGGGTGTGGTGACTCATGCCTGTAATCCAAAGCTACTCAGGACATTGAGGCAGGAAGATTGCTTAGAGTCAGGAGTTTGAGACCAGCCTGTTCAACATAGTGAAACCCTATCTCTAATACATTTATATATACATTTTATATGTAAGTATGTATATTTTTAATATGTATATTTAAAGAAGAGTTTATAAATTTACCTTTGTTCTTTACATTGAGCATCCAATGATATTAAGACAACTTCCAGGTTATAGCTGTGTGTAACTGTTAACTATAATTTCTGGAATTCATTGTGGCAACAATAAATTAGTTAGGAGTTTATTACTGGCTATAAATACCTTATGAATACCAACAATATTAGTAGCTCTTGGTTTAAATATTGACAATAGTATTTTAAATGAAAAAACAACAATAACAACACTGGCAGAGAAACAGCATGGAGTTTAAAGTGAGTTTTTTTATTATTCAGCTCATGATGAATTGATTGTATTTTAGAGTGAATTTGATGATTATTCCTTGCCTATAACCAATTTCTTTCATTCCTGTTTGGTGTCAGTTATACAAAAATAGACATACCATATGCTGTAATTCTCAGATCATGGGATTTTGTGAATAGTTTAATGTTAGCTAAAATGAAATACATTTCCCTAAGGGGAACTTCCTAATTTTATTTACTATATCTAACTTTATCACAAGAGTTTAGATGATTGCACTACAAACCTTTGAGGCACTTATAAAACTATAATATTACTTTCAACAGCCAAAGACAATTTGATATTAATGGATCTTTAAAGGAAAAAAAGTCTAGTTTTGAAGATTACATAAATTATAAATTATTCAGTGTTCACTGTCTTCATTAGATAATGTACCATTATTCCACTTTATACAGAGCTAAAAGCATCCATGGATCATCTGATATATTTTGAGAGGTTTAATACTTGACTTGTTTTCAAGTTGATATCTACCAAAGTGACACACTATGATTAATGATTTTGTAGTAGTATTTACTAGAAATAAAACATAACAAATTCAAACACATTTTAAAAGCAAAAATGCAAAACACTGCACAAAATTTGATAACATTTTTAACTACACATAGAAAATGATGGCAGCAATAGGAAATTCTACAAAGTTGGTGAAAAAAGATGTGATTGGTTTATCTTTTCTATGTATGTTCTTATGCATAAAAGTCATGCTGAAGTTTAATTGAAGTTGAGAAAGCTAGCTTCTAACAAAGGCATTTGTTTTACTTATTAAAATGGTGATGAATTAAAATTTCATTTATAAAATAAAAAATGCCAGCATGGCCAGATAAAGAAAGGATTAAATTATCTTCTCGTAGTTCTTGCTCTGGTAACCATTCAGTCAGTGTAATTCTTGAAGTTATTAAAAATTCCATTGTAAAACAGTAGCCAGCTTTTTAAAACCCCTTTTTATATTCTGAAATGTAGTTTTAGAGGGAAAAGATAGATAGTAGCTAAATTTTGAAGACAAAACTTATCTTTTCTGCTCCCAAATAGTTTGGAGTAATTTAAACAGAATAGGTTTCATAAAGTAATTTACCTATTTGAGATATTTGGTTCAAAATATGCACAAGAAATATGCACTTATTTTAATATAACTTCAGAATGTTATATTAAATAATTTACACTTTTATAGCATAACCACATAATTAAAAGTAATTATTAATTTAGAGATCATAAATATTATTTTCAATCATCTTTTATAACAAGCTCATATTTCTTTAGAACATTAAAATATTTTTCACTATACAAGGTCAAAGCTTGGTTTGTTCTTAAATTATCTTATCACAAAAGATAAGATTACTTTTAGAAATTACAGAAAATTTGCCCCTAAGCCTTGGTGAGAGTAGCTGTGAAGTTAGTTCACAATTATATTTTAATCAAATAAGTAAAAGAAATTCATTAGAAGTTCGATATTTCATTTTATAAATAATTTTAGAATGCAATTTTACCATCATAATATAAATCAATATTTAAGAAAAATGTTGATTCAAGTATAACTTTATTCATAATTTCCCCAAATTGAGGACAATTTTTCTAATGTCCCTCAATTAGTAATACAAAGTATGGCACATCTATACAGTGCAATGTTTCTTGAACAGTCAGGAAGGACAAACTAGTGATACATACAACAGTATAGATAAATGTAAAGTGTATTTTCTAAGCAAAATAATATCTAAAGGCTGATATTTTATGATTCCATTTATATGATGTTTTACAAAAAGAAAATCTGCAGAAAAAACAGATTATTAATGCCCACGGGTAGGGGGGTGAGGATAAACAGTTGTCAGTAGAAAGGTGGTATAGGAGATTTGAGGACAAACATACTGTTCTCTCCAAAACTGTGCTCACTGCTACATGACTGTATGCATTTTTCAAAAATGACAGAATAATATGCCCCAAAAGATAATTTTTTGTCTGTTAACTAGGTTTTGGGGGAAAAATGGAAAGGAGATTGTGACAAATAAAACTGTATCACCATGAATCCCAAAACTAAACTGAAATGATAGGAAAAAAGGAAACTGACCTATATAACTCAGCAAAACAATATTTTGGTGTGATACCATAAAGCTAAAGACAACAAACACACAAAACACTGCTAGTTGATAAATTTATCTTAAACAGGAGTAAGGTTTAGGAATAGTGAAACTACTTTATTTGCATCATAGGCTGGAGATAATAAGTGAATGCAATATAAATGAATTATGGACAGGTTTCTCACTATAGGAAAAAAAAGTTATAAATAAAATAAGGGAAAAGGAGAAGTCTACAATGCAGCCCAGGGTGCTGGATTTCAGGTGGAAGTGTCAGTACAGACTAGCACACGTTTCAAAAATATATGTACAACTAGAGAAATAAGTATAGCTTTGTGAGTGGATGAGTGTGAGTGTTTGTATTTAGTATATATACGTATATTAGCTGAATCTATTCACTAAGAAAGGTGAGAAGCAGTGACACTGAAGTAGCAATGAGCAAATCTAGTTCTTGGTTTCTACATACCATACTGCAATAAAAGGGCTAGAGACCTGGAGCAGGGAAAATGCAAGTTGAACTTTGAACCTAGAGCATTTTGCAGTGACAGAAAATAAGAAAAGAAAGAAAAGAGAAAAGAAAAGAAAAGAAAAGAAAAGAAAAGAAAAAAGAAAAGAAAAGCAATGTTCAAAGCACCAACCTGAAAGAGTTCCCAATGGCCAAAGTTGAAACAACTTGAATGACAATATAAGTAACAATAGTATGGATTGTAACACAAAAAGAAAAGAAATATATGTTAATCCATACCAATTTAAATAGACAGTTTTCAGAATAAATGAATGGAAATAAGTAAAAACATTTCTTACAGATGGATTCCAATGTACAAAGAATGAACCATGTAGAAAATCACCACTAGAATATCATTTATGGATGCTAAATTAGTGGGTAAAAATTTAAGCAGAAACAAGATGTTTGCAGAGCCTCAAAATATCTCCCTCAAAACATTTAGTAATTACCAAGGAAAAAAATAGTAAAATTATAATTGGAGAAACCCAGAAAACACTACTCTAGCCAGGTGGTCATGGTTAATATTGTGAGTAAGGAATACTGATATCATTCTATCCCCTAATGCTAAATATTGAGACGGGAATATCATCTGTCTAGTATCCTTCTGGACAATGTATAATCCCAAACTAACCATGAGAAAACAAAAGTCAAATACAAATGGAGGAATATTCACAAAATATCTCACCAGTTGTCCTCAAAAGAAGCAAGATAATAAGGGACAAATAAAGACAGTTATAGATTGGAGTCTGCTGAAGGGACATGACAACAAAATTTAATGTGGTATCCTAGATTGGATCCTGGAATAGAAAAAGAAATTAATGAAAAAATGGTGAAATCCAAACAACTTCTATATGTTAATAGTATTTTACTGAAATTAATTCTTTATGATAAAGAGTTTCATTACGCAAAATGCAAACATAAGGGGGAAGCTGGATGAAGGGTATACAGAAAATATCTACAACCATATTAGTAACATTTCTATAGGTCTAAAATTATATCAAATTAAAAAATTTAAAATGATCTTCATGTACATGAATGTGTTTTCTGACACATTAAGTACAATTTAATTTAAATAAAATGTATTAGATTCTACTCTTCAGTGTTTCTCTGCCATTTCTGAGCAACTTTTTTTAAGTAGACAAAATAAATTGCAATAGGAAATATGCCCTTTTCCACTGTAGTTACAATCCCTGTCAGGATAATTTATTATTGTGTTTCAATTTTCTTTCCTCATTGATAATGTTGTCATGAAAAGAGAACATCTGAAATCCAATGTGTCAAGTTCCCCAAATGCTTCATATTTGGAATATTAAAGACTAAGCATTGTGCTTTTTTGACCTTCTCATTAATCAAGATGCTGTCTGTGTGACATTTGCATTCTAGTTGATTGCATTCTACAAAACTTGACACTTTTAATGGAGTAGACAATAAAGAGGTACTTGAATATTAATTTTGGCTATTGCTAAATTATGCTATATACTTTCTTTGGGTTTCAATAATTTTTTGGACCGGGAATTATAACAACACAGATGTAAACATAAAAATATTTAATGAATATCTTTACTAAGCACTTAGTCTTACTATTTGCATCTCAGAAATGTGTGATACAACCATTTCACATGCAGTTCAGACAATTTATTTATTACAAATTATTAAACTCCTTTTTTTCATCCTAGGCATTACCTGAAGTATATGCTGTAATGATTGGTGACAAATGGTTTTTAGTCATACAATTTGTATTTAAACAAATCTCAAATTATTTGTTAGAAAGGACGCTTGTAAATACTGACAATTTATTTTATTTTTTAATTAACACATAATAATTGCACATATTTATGGGGTACAGAGTAATGATGCCATACACATAATGTATAGTGATCAGATCAGGTTAATTAGCACATCCATCCAGTCAAATATATACGATTTCTTTGTGTTGGTAACATTCAATGTCCTCCTTCTAGTTGTTTGAAATTAAATATTATCATTAAATATATTCATACAGTGCCATGTAACACTATAACTTATTCCTCCCATCCAGCTAAAATTTTGTAACCTATAACAAACTTCTCCCTATCCCTCTCTCTCCTCCCTTCCATCCTCAGTCTCTAGTATCCTCTGTTCTATGTTTAGTTATATGAGATCATCTCTGTTTAGTTTCCTTATATGACAGAGAAAATGTGGCATTCAGCATTCTGTTCCTGGCTTATTTTACTTAATATGATGTCCTTGAGTTCCATCCATGTTGCTGCAGGATTTCATTCTTGTTCTAATTGAATAGTATTCTATTGTGTATATACACCACATTTTCTTTATCTATTCATCTCTTGTTGGACACCTAGGTTGATTCCATATCTTGGAAATTGTGAACAGTGCTGCAATAAGCATGGTGGTGCAGATATCCCTTCAATATACTGATTTCCTTTTCTTCGGATAAATGCCCAGTAGTGGGATTGCTGGACCATATAGTTTTCTATTTGTATTTTTTTGAGGAATCCTTATACTATTCTACAAAGTAGATATACTGATTTACATTTCCACTAACAGTTTATACGTTTCCTTTTCACTGTGCCCTCTCCAGCATTTGTTATGTTTTGTCTGTTTTATAATAACCATACTAACTAGGGTGAGATAATACCTCATTGTGATTGTGATTGGCATTCTCCTGATGATTAGTGAAGTTGAACAACATATATTTGTCAGCCATTTGTGTTTCTTCTTTTAAAGAAATCATGTGTTCATTTTTAAATCAGTTTTTTTCTTTTTTTTTTTTTTTTTTTTGCTATCAAGATGTTTGAGTTCCTTGTGTATTTTGGATATTAATTCGCTGTTGGATGAATAGTTTTCAGATATTTTCTTCATTCTGTAGGTTGTCTTTTCATTCTATTGATTGTTTCCTTTGCTGTGCAGAACGTTTTTAGTTTTATTTAATCCCATTTGTTTATTTTTTGTTTTGTTTCCTGTGCTTTGAGGTCTTATTTATAAACTCTTTTCCAGACCAATGTCCTGAAGCATTTCCCTTTGATTTTTCTTCTAGTACGTTTATAATTTCGAGTCTTCCACTTTAGGTTTTTGATCTATTTTGAGTTGACTTTTGTACAGGGTGAGTGGTGGAGGTCTAGTTACATTCTCAGCACCATTTATTGACGACATTGCTCTATCCCCAATGAGTGTTCCTGTCGTCGGTCATCTATGTCAAAAATCAATTGGCTATATACACATAGGTTATTTGTTTTGTTCTATATTCTGTCCCATTAGTCCATGTGTCTGTTTTTATTCCAAGTACTATGCTGTTTTGGTTACTACAACTTGGTAGTATATTAAGTTTGATAGTGTGATGCCTCCAGCTTTGTTCTTTTAGCTTAATACTGCATTAGCTATTCGGGGTCTTTGTGGTTCTGCAGAAATTTAGGATTATTTTCTATTTCTGTGAAGAATGTCATTGGTATTTTGATACGGATTTCATTGGTTCTGTAGATTGCTTTGGGTAGTACTGACAAACAATTTTACAACAAGCTCAGTTAGAATGAATTATGTTTAGGAAAAATTATTTGAAATGCATATGGCTCATTCTATATTACAAATATTCTACATTGAATCCCTGTATAAATCTAAGTGAGTTGTGAGCTATATATAATTTTTACCATTTTATTTAAATATATGTTTCTTGGCTATCCAATATGCAGTAAGCACTATTATCGTTGATGTGCTTTGATACACACAATAGACATGATGTCTGTCCTTTTAGAGTTCATAATTTTGAAGGGATAAAACATTACACAAATAATTATTAATATGATGAATTCTAGTCAAACGAAAGAGTCTCTAGGACAAAGCACAAGATTGGTAAATAACTTAGTTCAGTAACTCAGAGAAAACCTTCTAATATGAAGGCATAGCACTATTTTTGTACTTGTAAAGATATTATAAAATATATAGCCTGTTTTATACTTCTGTAATAGCTTGTATAGCCCATTTGCAGAAAACATGTCATCCTCCTGGCACATCAATATGTTCAGCAACCAGGAGTTTTTAATTTGGATTTAATTATATTCTATTGAATCATTAGCTACTGGATTGAACTCCATCTCCAGGCCATCTCCTCTTCCCCCGAGACTGGGCTGGCCCAAAGCCCAAAGAGGGCTGGCCCAACCCTGTAATTACATGGTTAATCGTTCTGGTGACAGCCTCAGTCTTCTTCCTATAAACTCAGGTGTGCTCCAAAAGACTCATGAATAACAAAAACACTGTTATGCAGGAAATGACAAGTGTTTAGACAGCAACCAGATACAAAAACTAGACAAGTCGTTTATGATACAATAGGACCTCACAATCTAGTGATTATTAATTGAAAAAGCAAAACCAAAATAAATAGAGCTTCTAGGTTGTTAACATGTAATTAAGGGTTATGGAAAAAATATGGCAAGAAAGAGCACTATGTTGAGAGTGAGTGTGTGTGTGTGTTTTGGTGTGTTGGTGTGTGTGCGTGTGTTATGTGATGATTCCCGTTTTCAATTGGATGGCTAGGAGGGGAAGGTTTTAATTAAACAATATTAATTTCTTACAAAGATTTGGATGATGGGAAGCTTTTTACAATTATTTTCTTTTTAAAATTTTAATTGTAGAGTATTCCAGAAATACATATACATGTGAAATACATATAAAGATTTGTATTTTTATATTATACATATATATATATATGTACACACACACAAAAGTGTATATTTACCCTTTCTCTTTATGAATTTAATCTGATTGCTTTATGGTCCTCCTAAATTGAGGTACCTAAATTCATTTGTCTTCCTATGCATATTTATATATAATTTTACTTTCTATTTATGTGTATATTTCTCTAAGAATATGCAGCATAATTAACAGTTCTAATAATGTATTAAAATATGAAAAATCTGATAGTTCATACTTAATTAACAAATACTAATTTTAACAGTAATCATGAAACAATGTTCTAAACAGAAGTCAGATACTACACATTAATTTAAAATAAAAATGTACGGTTTTCAAAGTGTAACTTTAATTAGAAGATTCTAAAACTATATATCTTCATAAAATAAATATTTATTATCTCTTTTTACTTAATATATAACTGATTGGATGCATTGTAGAATTAATTATTGTAGTACTTTTAATGCAAACTTTAGAAAAGAGGCTGAAGTAATAAAAAATGTATGTAAGAAAACAATGCATCATTTACCAACTATAGCATAACAGCATTTTAGGAAGACAAGAAAAAGATTGTACAGGCCGTGCTTAAATTATATTGAAAGAAACATATTTAGATTAAACCAATTTTTTTGTGCAAATCTAGTGATAATCCTTTTTACTGCACTTCAGCCTGGGTCACAGAGCAAGACTATCTCAATAAATAAATATATATATAAATAAAAATAATAAATGAAAACACAGCTTAATTATAAGTTCAGAGATGATTACTTATATGTCATCTTTTAAGCTCAACTGCAAGTTTATCACAGTGCCGATAGTATCCTTGATTCAATCGTAGAATTCTATCTTAGCCTGATACTGTATTTCTCCTCTTCTTCCTCCTCTTCCTTCTTCTCCATTTTTTCCTCTTTTCCTTTCCTTCTCCCTTGTCTTTTTTTCATCAATATCTGCAATTGTCCAAGTGAGTTTAATTGCAGGTCAAGTCTCTCTTATGCCTTAACTAAATATTTCATGATTAATTGTTTCCTCTTTTCTACTGAAGAGGACTCTAGCAAATTGTTAATTAAAGAGGAAAATAATTTTCCTGATTTATACTTTGGTGTTTATGAGCTAAAGCATCAATAAATATTTATTATGAAACATAGTAGCAGAAACAATATTAATATAAGTAATAATACAAATATGACACCAAAATATCTCAAGTTTATGGTACTTTGTAGATAAATAACTTTTACTCTCATTCTCTCATTTCATCTCCTTGACAACCAAATAAGATTTGCAGAGGAAAAGTTCTTCCTATAACCTTTTACATAATATTAAAGTGAGTCAGAGTAGTTATTTGATTTAATTAAACCCTCTCATCGAGTAAGTATCAACATCTGATCTTGAATAGTATCTTGTTGGTGGTTTATTTCATCTTACTGCATGTAATAGATAACTATTGTTTTGTCTCACAATTCGCTAACCCTCAATTTATTTTTTCTAGAACTAACCCTTTTCCTTTTTGTGGTCAACTGTTCCTATTGCTACTTCAGCTTTTCAGTTCCCATTAGATTGCACATTTTTACATGGCACCATCCTTATGGACATTATTAATTTGTCCATAGGTGACACAGTCTATTGTTACCAAAAAACTGTGAAATATGCAGAGGAAAAGGGGAAAGCTTTATATTCTATTAAAAAAGCAATCTGCAGATAGGGGAGGCACAGCCTTCAGTACAAGTGACAGTGTGCTCTCTGAAGAACAAAGGGTCTGGTTTAAATAAGGAAAGTTCTGACTTTTGCTCTCAATCATATCTGTTTATGCAAATGCAGGATTTAAACTTGTTCATCTATGATTGGTCAAAATAGTAGAGCCTTGAATGAATGGTTTCCAAACCCCAAACCAGAAATGTCTATCAGATGTTTTCTTCAAGCCATCATGGGGTGGTTTCCGGCTGCAGTTTATCTTGGTACTAACATCATGAACTGCGTTGACTTGATGGTACAAGGGGAGATCCTTTGACACTTTTACATCTTTTCCAGAACATAGACTACAGCACTGCTCCCTCATACAACATGGCTGCTGATTCTGCTTTAACTTTGAGCACCTCAGTTAGCTATGGGGAGTTTATTTTGTCCTCCAGATGGGGGCATACTTTAACAACATCAATTCAAACTAAGCAATTAAGAGTCCTTCATCTACAGACATTGTCCTGTGTTGGGGAATTAAAAATAAAAATAAATAAAAATTTTAAAGGGTCTTTCTTCATGACTGTTCGTATTGAACCAAGAAAGGGTCACTCCTCCATAAATGGCTGCTTCGGGAGTTGAGAAGTGGAATTTTTCTTCAGCTGCTTTTCTGGTTATGAAGCCAGGTTATAATGACAGAAATTGATCATGACACTCAGGGAGAAAAGGGGCAAAAGACAGGCAGAGAAATTAATCTCTTGGTTCCTGAGTCACAGTTGTATCCCCGTCCTACTTGCTGTTAGATAATTCAACCCTTTTGGGAATTACATGAAATTCCTCAGTATCCTCTCAATGAATTCACTTTTTGGATGCAAACCTTTCCAGTTAAAGTACTGACTCTTTAAACAAAAAGTGCAGTGAGCAATCTATTTGATAAAGAGTGAATTATCAGTTTTTAGAGAACCATTTTATTTCCTTTATTGTCCTATTAGTTGTGCCCTTTAAAATTATTTTTAGTGACTACTCTTGAGTTAGCAATGTGCATCCTTTATATATCAGAATCTAATTACATTTAATGTTGTACCTTTTTATACTTTCAATTTGATATTTCACACTTTCCAGTATGCTGTTCTTCATTTATTGCCCAATTTGTTATGGGATTATAGTTATAATTTTTATTGGATATACATTATCAATCTAATGGTCTGATGTTGCCACAATCGGTAGTGCTTTTTAATACCAGTGATGGAACTGCATGGGATGATCTGTCAATGATTGTTTTGGGGTTAGGAGACATTTTGATTTGCAGCCCTTTTGATGTTCAGATATTTAAAAGCAAAAGCTATTGTAATAACAAGAGTGAGGAGATATATCTGCTTGTCAAATGATCAGCTGAGTCATAGTGTCTTATTCTGTTTTCTTTCTGAATTTCAAACCTAAGGTGATTTCTCAACATTGATGAGAAAAAGCATGGAGTACGGTGGTTCTATTGCCATGAAGACAAAAGCTCAGACTGTTCCTGTCTATAGTTAATGATGAACTGCAGATTGGCTACCCTAAAATCTTGATGCTTTCCAATGTATTTCTTATTTTAGTGAAAAGATTCATGATTTTTATTTTGACTTTTGATACGACAAAATGGGGAAAATATTGACCTATAAATTTGGAGGGAAGTTTCTTTGGCAGCCAGGTGAGGAAGAAGAAAACAGACCCAATTTTGGATATCTTAAATGTTTAAGATGTTGAGGACAATGTTCTGCATGAATCCACGCTGACACCTATAATAAAACATCTTGTTTCTCCATAAATTAATATAACTTTTATCATTTTGCACACTTTCCATTAAGTTCTTCTCTGTCTCACCTAATGTGCCATAGAGCTCTTAGTGGCAACAGCCATTTCTTTTTACATTATAAGTTGGTATGTTAAGAATTTAGTGCTTTTTAGAGGAACAATGATGAATCCAAGAGCGCTTTACTTTTCTTGCAAAATGAAAGTCAACTTACTTGAAGGGAATTCAACGATAAGAAAAAAAGGAAGAAGAAAAAAACAGAGGCAAAAAGTAGGGAGGCCAGAGACAGAAAGGGAGAGAGTAAGAAAAGGAGGGAGACAAACAGTATTGTGTGCTTGACTTGCTAAATACTGACTGATTTGATAAGTCATAAAAGTGGAAATTGTGGATCCTTCATTCTAACAGTATAGAGTTGACAGGCAGCCCAGAGGTTTCTCATGTCCATAATGTGATTTAGGAATCATAGACTTATCAAGAGCGAGGCAGCTTTGTGATACATAAAACCTCCATAGAGGAATAAAGTTATAGTTTGAAAGAAACTAAATCAAAAATTAATTAGGTTTAATTTCTAAGTCAAGACAGTAAATTTTAAATTTTTATAATTGACTTAATGGCAAGTTAGTTATTGGTGGGCTACATTGTGGAAATATTTGGTTATTAATTATAATAGTTATACACATCTTTAGAATAAAATTGTGTTTTACATTTACATTAATTTGGGGGAAATTTATTTCTTGTTTATAAGATATTTCAATAGAATATAAATGGTAATAGTGCAATTATCAGCAGAATGTAAAAACTGCACAAATCATTTAGATGTATTATTAAGATAACATTAGAACAATACCACATTTTTTACTTGTCAGTAAGATTGGCATATTATTGAGACAGACAAATTTTCAACTGAGGTCATGTTTTCAAAAATTTACATTGTATGAACAAAGCCCATCAATAGTTTTTTCAAAATTTAAAACTATATAATGGGTGAATAGGTATTAATTGGTATTTTCACAGTATGTAATGTAAAATATTAAAATCAATAAATGTATTTTATACTTTATTTTAATTATTCTCTCAATTGAATAACATCTTATAGAAGTAATTGGAACCAACAGTCAAGTGGTTAAGCTTTAAATTATCAGTTAATATGTTAATAGGAAGAGTATGTGTATTGAAATGAAGCTAAATATAAGTAGATGATTATTGGTTGCCCAAAAATTGTTTTCATAAAAGTATTTTTCTTATTTATCAATGGACATTAATCCTAACATAATTTTACTGATTTAATACAATAAAAAATTACCTAATATTTGGCCAATTTTCATGAAATGTAAACTATTTCTGATCCAAAATTCAGTAGCAGCAAATAAAAAAATCTCAAATAAAAATATGTTAATTTATATCACTAACCAATAAATTACTTATTAAAACCATAATGAAATATTATTTTACACTCATTTAAGTGACAATAATTAAATTCTGATTATTAATATTTGTAAGGTGGTCACAGTTATGTCTGACGGCCGAGTTAACATGCACAAAGTAAACTTTCCAAGGTTTCCTGATAGAAGCTGCTATGAAGTTGAGGAAGAGAAATGCTAGAGAGGAGAGCTATCCTGGGAACACTTACATTTTGGTCCTGCCTGATTGGAGAGATATCATTATCAATTCCTCAATACCTCTAGAGACCAATTAAAATAACAGAAAATCTTCTCTATAGAAGTAAGGATTTCCTAGAGTATAAACTGCATTAGATCCACCCTAACAAAGATTAAAACAAGGTTTCAAAAAGATATCTATGGGGAAGAAAATTTGAAAAATTAGTCCTGAATAACTTGGGGAATACCGTGGGTTTTGCAGATTGACACTAAAAAAGAAGACATACAAGCAGCCAACAAACATGAAAAAGTGCTCAACATCACTAATCAGAGAAACGCAAATTGAAACCTCAGTGAAATACCATCTTACACCTGTCACAATGGCAAAAAAAAAAAAATCAAAATGACAGATGAGGCCGGGCGCGGTGTCTCACACCTGTAATCCCAGCACTTTGGGAGGCCGAGGCGGACAGATCACAAGGTCAGGAGATCTAGACCATCCTGGCTAACTCGGTGAAACCCCATCTCTACTAAAAATACGAAAATGAAAAATTAGCTGGGCGTGGTGGCGGGCACCTCTAGTCCCTGCTACTCAGGAGGCTGAGGCAGGAGAATGGCATGAACCCGGGCGGTGGAACTTGCAGTGAGCCAAGATTGCAGCACTGCACTCCAGCCTGCGGGACACAGCGAGACTCAGTCTCAAACAATAAAAATAAAAATAAAAATAAATAAATAATAAAAATGAAAACAACAGATGTTTGTGAGGATGTGGAGAAAAGAAACCCCATATACACTGATAGTGGCAATGTAAATTAGTACAACCTCTGTGGAAAACAATATGAAGATTTCCCAAAAAACTAAAAATAAAACTATAATTCAATCCAGCATTCACACTCCTGAGTATCTACCCAAAAGAAAAAGAAATTATATTGAAAATTACCTGCACTTATATGTTTATTGAAGCACTATTCACAAAAGCAAAACTGTAGAATCAGCCTGTCTCTCAATGTAGGATAGGATAAAGAAAATGTGGTACATGTATACCATGGAATACCATGCAGCCATAAAAAATAGAATAAAATCATATCTTTACAGAAATATAGATGGAAGAGAGGCCATACTCCTCAGTGAAATAAACTCAAAAACAGAGAGTCAAATACTGCATGTTCTCACTTACAAGTGGGAGCTATACCATAGGTCCACATGGACATACACAGTGGAATAATATACATTAGAGACTACTAAAGGTGAGAGTGGGCTGAGGGTTAGTAAATTATCTTTGGGGTACAGTGCTCACTATTCTGGTGATGAGTACATTAAAAGCCCAGTTCTTATCATGATCAAATACAAGCATATAATAAATCTTCACATTCACCTGTAAAAATATATAAATTAAAAGAAAAACTTTTATCACATAAGACCCAACAGATGATTATCTATTCAAAAAAAAATTGAAAATGATGCTTACAGAAATTCAAATAAGTAACCAGTAGATAAAAGCCACTTTAAGAAGAATCAAGACACTCAAAGAAAGAGAATAGAATCCAGAGTTCTACAATATCCAGTGTTCAAGAAAAATACATACATATTTAAAGAAAAGAAAATTGAATCCAAGGTCAATTAAATATAAGCAGTCAATGGAACACAAACGTGAAATGGTCCCAAAGTAAAATGTAGCAAACTATATATCGGTTCATATTCACACTTTCTTTTTTCCCTCATTTTAAAGTTCACAGTCAATCATTATAAACGTCTCTTGCACATTCCCTTAATTACTTGCCCCTCCTAGCTTTGTCAAGAAAACTGTAAGCCACTTTTTGTTTTGTTTTGTTTTGATGCAACGTGTCATTTACACCAAACATGTTTCCATGGAGCTGAATGTGATGAGAGAAAAACAGAGAGCTGTAACTAGAGCATCCATGAGATGGTTTATGCTGTCTGGCAATCCCACTACATTTCTCTAGTCAGTCATTGTCTTCCCCTTCCAGGCAATTCTGATTCCTTCACTCCTCACACCCTTAATACTTCTCTCATCCTTATTCCAATTCAGTAATTTTGCTCCATTTTTCACCAAGGAAAGAGAAGCAATTAGAAAAGAATATCCTCACTCTTCCACATGGCAGCTATTCACATAATTTATCTGCTCTTGAACCCTTTTTACTCTATGTTTCTTTTAGTAACTGAGAATATAAAGGTTCTTGCTCTTGTTTAGGTCAAATTTCTCCACTTATGAGCCAGATCCTATTCACTCTCCTTTCTTATTTAGACATTATTCTAGAATTCTTCCCTCTAACTCCTACAAAATCAATTTTTCTCTACCCACTAAGTCATTTCCATCATTTTCCATTTCTTGTTTTTCTCTCTTGAAGAAAACATTTTTATTATTCCACTTCCCCTTCAGCAACTACTCCATCTCTGTGCTTCCCTTTAGAATAAAATTCTCAAATTCATTACATATGTTCGCTGTGTTAGAATTCTGTACTCCCATTTTCTCATAATCCTACTTTAATCAGACTTTCACTTACACCAAAACATAATCATAATGTTGTACTAAACAAAGACTTCCAAATGATAAATCTAAAGTTGAATTATCTTTCCTTATCTTATATAAACTACACCAGCATTTGAAAAAGTGTGTATCTCTTCTTAATCATTGAAGCACTTCCTTCACTTGATTGTTAAGACACCACATGCTCTGGCTCTCCTCCTTGTTACTATTCTCCCTTTAATGGTGGAGGATCCCAGGGCTCAATTACTAAACATCTTTTCTGTCTACACACTCTCCAATCTACTCGTTATGCATCCAAGACCTTGGCTTTAAATGCAGTTTATATGCTGACAAGCAGACTTATGTTGAACAACCTCCTTGAAAACTACATTTGTAAGTTTAGCAAGAATTTCTAATACATACCCAAGGCTAAACACCTCTTCTTCCTCCTACAATATGCGCCATCTGCTATCTTCCCTACTGACACAGTGTCAAGTCCACCTAATAGTTACTAAGGCCACAGACTTTGGAGTCATCCTGGTAAACTATTTTTCTAACATTCCGCATCCAATTCATCAGCAAATAAATGGCTTAATATTAAAAATATATCCTAGAATTCAACATTTTCATGTTACTCTGATAAGGTTTGGTTGTGTCCTCACCTAAATCTCATCTTGAATTCCCACGTGTTGTGGGAGGCTACCAGGCAGGAGGTAATTGAATCCTGGGGGCAAGTCTTTCCCATGCTGTTCTCGTGATAGTGAATAAGTCTCATGAGATCTGATGGTTTATAAAGAGGAGCTCCCCTTCACAAGTCTCTCTTTGCCTACTGTCATTCACGTAAGACTTGACTTGTTCCTCCTTGTCTTTCACCATGACTGTGAGGCTTCCACAGCCACGTGGAACTATGAGTCCAATTAAGCCTCTTTTGTAAATTGTCCAGTCTCTGGTATGTTTTCATTAACAGCATGAAAATGAACTAATACACCCTACTGCTACAACTCAGGTGTAAGCCTCCTTAATGCTTCACCTGATTATTGCAATACTTCTTGAAGTAGTTATCCTGTTTCTGACCTTGACCTCTGCTCCATCTATTGTCAACAGAGCAGAGGCTGGAATAAGGCAGACAATGTACATCAGATCTTCAACCTCTGCTTTAAACCCTCCATTCTCCCCATCTAAAGGCTCACTATTGCCGAGACGGGCGGATCACGAGATCAGGAGATCGAGACCATCCTGGCTAACACGGTGAAACCCCATCTCTACTTAAAAAAAAAAAAAAAAAATCCAGGCGTGGTGGCAGGAACTTGTAGTCCCAGCTACTCGGGAGACTGAGGCAGGAGAATGGCGTGAACCTGGGAGGCGGAGTTTGCAGTGAGCGGAGATCGCGCCACTGCATTCCAGCCTGGTCGACAGAGGGAGACTCCATCTCAAAAAAAAAAAAAAAAAAGAACGGGATTTGTTTTTCT
Organism: Papio anubis; assembly: GCF_008728515.1. Lineage (NCBI taxonomy): Eukaryota > Metazoa > Chordata > Mammalia > Primates > Cercopithecidae > Papio > Papio anubis. The sequence goes on along the minus strand of NC_044979.1, from coordinate 64,983,241 downwards.
TTTTATTATCTGGAGTAATTTTTTTTTATATCTAATACAAAATTGAGTTGTGCTTATGACTTTAAACACTAAGCCATAACTATTCATAAACAGTTACAAGTTATGCTAAATAATACTCTGGATGGAGCAGAGAAGGAGTGATCCACAGCAACTGGCAGTGGATATGAATGGACATAGTCCCAGGGGGGCATATCTCATCTCACTTTTCAGTAAGTCCTTTTTCGGGATGACTACATCACCCAAAATGAGTTCTGAATGGTTGAAATTGGTGCACTATAGTTCACTGGTTATCTATCTAAAATTGATTGTCATTTTAACTCTTTTCTCTATGATACCTCATTTTGAAGCTATGTCTAGAGTTAGCAGCTTAAGTTACAGAAATTTAGGGAAAAAATCTATATCATTTTTTCTTCAACCCTGTACTACTCATTTTTCTGAACCTTATAACTGGATCTACATTTGGCTCTTTTTCTTCTCTGTACTTGAACATGTCTACCTGATCATCTAATCAATATAGTAGTGAGTCTCAATTAGTATAGAAGCAATTTTGCCCCCAATTGGACATTTGGTCATATCTAGAGATATTTTTGGTTGTCATATCTTGTGGGAACCAGTGGATTGAAGTCAGAAATGCTGCTCAACCTCATGTAATGTATAAGATGATCTTCCATAACAAATAATTTCTGGCTTCAAATGTCAGTAGTTACAAGGTTGAAAAAAAAAATCTGTACAGTAAAGCTCTAAAAACAGAAAACCTTCTAAAATAATTTTTGTTATCATTTTAAAAATATATGCCATTTACCAATTTAAAAAAAAGGATCTCCTGGGCTACAAAATACCTATTTGTGATAAAAGTATTCCCTAATTGAAATACTTTGTAAAGAATAGCAGGATTGTAATTTAAAAAGTTCTGTAAAACTATGTTGTTGTTAGAAGAAATCCTTTGGTTCAGAGTCATTCGTATGATTTGTTAGGTAAGAACTGTCTTAAAGCAATGAATTACAATTGCTGAAATATATTCATTTATGACAAGATATCTTCAGTCGACCATTGCCCTATTTTTAAGCTTTTTGGACTTAGGAATCCAAATTAAAAAAAAAAAAAGAAAAAGTATTATTAGCCTGGATCAGGTCAGATTTGGAACATCCAGGTAACTGACAGAGAATATCTTCCTCCATGAGCTGCAATACACTTGTTATGGACTTTTGAAGAGACTTTGTCAGCACCTATCACTTGGATATAATATTGAATTCATTCTTTTATGAAACAGATTAAAAATATGTTTATCCATTCCCCTTCCAATTGCTTTTCATATCCTTTTCCCTCATAGCAATTTAATTATATTTCTTTTGTAATTTTCATGGAACTTAGGTAAATAGAACAGAATAAATCACAATTACTGACAATATTCTAGTTATATTATCTGTGGATTAAAATGGTAGCAATTGTTTATGTATTCTGCACGCTCCTGTCGTGTTCTGTCCACCATATCCCCACACATAAACACAATCCTGAATTGATTATATTCTTATTTACTTGCTTTAATGGCTGTCTGTGGTTTAATCAAAATTTTCATTTTTTAGAAAATACCTCGTTTAGCATTATTTGTTTTGGATTTTCAGAAAAAAGTAACCTGCCATATGTAATCTTCTGGTACTTATTTCTTTCTGTCTATTTAACTTATTATTTTAGTATTCATATTTTTTGAAACTTTCACAATTCAAAGCATAATAATACTTTATGCAGCATTTATTATGTACCAGACAGTGACTTTATAGGCCTTCAACAAACTATTGCATTTATTATGTGGAAGAGCTACTGAGAAATCTTTTATTGTTAATTTGCATATGAGAAAACCAAGAGATTGTCTTGATTTGCTTATTACTAGACAGGTAGTCCATGTTTAAACTGGATTTTGAGCCTAAATTTAGTTGGACATAAAATATACCCTGCAAAAATATAAGTACCTAATTTTTCTCCTAGTACTGAAAAGTCATTATATAGATTTAATACGCTCATAGAATATATACTCTTTAAACTCCCAAATAGCTTTATCTTTTTGCAACAACAAAATATCATTACATATTAGTAAGCATAAAGTTTTTTCTGACATCCGTCTAGGAGTATCCATATACCCCTATAAGAAGTCTTTTGTGCCACTACTAAATAGAACACTGGATGATATGTATTAAGAATCTTCATATTTAGAAAACTGTTTAATTTTGAGCTCTGTTTTATCTGTCTCTTGTAAATTTAGAGCTGATGTCACTAATTATAAACATATCTTTTGGCACTAAGTTAATCTATTTATGTTGTGGTTCAATGGAGTCAGTATATTGCATATAGAATTCTCTCCGTGAGTTCAAAACTCATTAAAATATAGAGAAGGTTAAAATATCACGACTGAAATGTCAGTTTTATTTCTGATAAAAGTTAAATTATGGGTGTGGTTCGTTTTGTCAGCAAGCAAGCTTGGTAATGATCCTCTCACAGAATTGTAGTCTTTCCCCATAAGTTATAGACATATGATCTGTAACTAACGTGAATATTCATAATTTACATATATATGTCTATTTATAAAATTCTAGCATATACTATGCATTACCAAATATACCTTGCAAAATCTCACTCCATTCCACTAATTGTAAAGATGAATGGTGTGTGCCTCTGAATGAAATAGCAATGATAAAATTTACTAAATATAATATAAACAGTAATATATTTTGTACAATTTAAAAGTCAATTTAATAACCACATCTTATGTAGATACTACATATAAGGTGATCTTTTGGAAGCTGTGAAAATGTTAAGATAATTCAAAGTTAAGTTCTTATACTAGAAAAGTTGAAATTTAAGAGACAGCCATAGAGATGAACTTCTAGAAGCCATACACTTAGAGTGTATTAAGTAACATGATGGAGTTAAAACTAAAATGTAGCAGCTGCCCAGAGAAATGAGAAACTAATTTCATCGTTGCAGATTCGATGTAAAGGTAGGCAATGAATGAATTTTGAATGAATCAATCACAGGTTCAGAGGGGGAAAGATGGCCCACTGACATTCCAGGAGTAGGGGAAAAATAATATATAGCACAGTTTCCGGAGCTGATAGATGGAGTATCTGCGTGGAAAACATTTACTCATCAATGGGCCTGAGAGGAAGGCATTTACCATCCTATCTGTGTTTCAGACTACTTCCTCTCATAGCCTCTTCTCTCTAGCCTTGACAATTTACACATGTTCCTCAAAAATCCCATGCCATTTTGCCTCTTCAAAATTTTGGTATTATTTTTCTCTCTGCTTGTTTGTAAATATTTTGCCTTTTTGTAAAGAAATAGCTTTAGTAACATTGCTTGAAAATGTAAGACCAGATGACAACAAAATAAGTTCTTGGAAAAATACTACTATAACTAATGCTTTATGCTATTTAGAAAAACCATTTAATGTAACATTTCATTTAATCTTCACAACATTCCATGAAGTAGACGTTTATTTTCTGCATTCTTAAAAATATACAAGTGAGACTTAAAATTAAAGGTAATTCATAATTATCAGGGCTCAGATTTAAACCCTTGTTCTCACATAATTTATCAGTAGAAAAAAATCAAACTTCCATTAAAACAAAACTTCAACAGAGCAATAGCATTTGGCCAAAGTATTTGTACCTCCCTAATCTCCTGCTGTTATTAACTCACCAAAATTTAAATAGAGGGTTAAGTTATTTCAGTTTTAATATTTGAACTCTTTCTGCATGTCTTGGGGGAAATATGGATGTAAGCCAACTGAATTTTATATTTATTCTGAAAATGACAAAATCATCTTAAGCCCTGCACTTGAAGTTGGAAAACTGAAATGAATGTTATGCTTTCAAAATAGGATAATTTCATGTGGCCAGGCAACATTTTTATGCCCACTGCCAAGAACAACATATGCTTTATGACAAAAGGATGACTACTATTTTAAACCCAGAAATATCAACACATCTAAATTATTCCTAATTTTTTCTATAAATGCTATTATAATATTAAATATAAGCACACAGAGACATTTAAAATGTGTTATAATTATCACTGGATGATGTTTTCCTTTACAGTCAATCTTTCTCTTTTCTGACAACCAAAATCCACTGTTCATTATTAATTTTGCATGTGAAAGACAGGAATTAAGTTTATTTTTAATGTTAAATAAATTTGATAGGTTATAACATACTCTGATTCTACATCAAACCTGTATTTTTAATGGACTTACATAGGTATTTTATATAAAGTACTTCAAATTATTTCAGGGAATATGTAGTTTTAAAATTAATACATAAATAAATGGTGGCCTGAAAACCAAGTGAACCTAATGTTAATTGAAAGTTAAAGTTGCCCTCTCTGAGATGAGAGAGAGCCTAGAGTGAAAGATGCACACCAAAGCTTTTTTTTGGCAACAAATGGCCCAGTCCCTGCCGAGTGGTGGACTGAAGTGGATAGGGAGACACAGCATTCAGGGAAAAATTGAAATCAGGAACCAGGCCAACCATCCAATAAAGGCATCAGCCCTACAGCTCTGACCTTGAAACAGAATCTAGGTATGTGTTATTAATATACTAACAAGAGATTTATGAAAAGTTGGAGATACTTCAATATAGAAGGTAGAAGACATATCCTAGACAGACTGAGTGGCTAGACAACATTTTCGAGTACCTTCTCACGTATGGGTATCAAGGGGAAAGAGAAGAATTGCTAAGGTAAACAAAGATCAAAGGTTTGTTCATATGGTTCACTAATGGTAAGTTTAGAGAGTGGAGGTACTTTGGGAAAAAATTCCTGTAATAGGATTGCAAGAACCTTTTAAATCTATTCAATAACAGGTTATGATTTCTAGAAAAGAAATTAAGTTTGCTTCTGTTGGCTGGGCACGGTGGCTCACGCACTCTGTAATCCCAGCACTTTGGGAGGCCGAGGCGGGCGGATCACGAGGTCAGGAGATCGAGATCATCCTGAATAACACGGTGAAACTCCGTCTCTACTAAAAATACAAAAACTAGCCGGGCGAGGTGGTGGGTGCCTGTAGTCCCAGCTACTCGGGAGGCTGAGGCAAGAGAATGGCATAAACCCAGGAGGCGGAGCTTGTAGTGAACCGAGATCCGGCCACTGCACTCCAACCTGGGTGACACAGCGAGACTCCGTCTCAAACAAAACAAAACAAACAACAACAAAAAAAAAAAACAAAAAACAACCAGACAAAAAAAGAAGTAGGGCAGGGTCATGTTGAGTTTTGAATTGAAAGAAATTTGCTATAGATATATAATGTTTTGTTTGTAGAAAAATGTAAAGATTTTGCCAATAGTTAAATAAGAAAAAGCAAAAACAATCCGGATTAATTTTAAGTACATATAAATTCTCATTCCTCATGAGTATAAAATAATCTGGCTAACTGCATGCCACATGCCAGACGTATTGCTAAATTAGTTGTTTCTCACATGATCCTGACATGATCGTTGTCAAAAATCCCTGGCCTTATGGTAATGTGCACTTTATCTGTCCTTCAATGAAAGTATTTTGAAGAAAAAAAAAAAAATAAGTGGGAGTGTATTTTTCCTAAGACACATGGTATCCAGGTTGTGATACAGCAAGTTAGCAAAACTGTACTGTTTACTGACTGGTAGAAATACAGTACCATTATGTTACTCAGAAATTGACATGGCTATGCATGGATGGAAATCTTAGAGACTCTTACAAGCAAGAGATTTAAACCCTCATATATAATCCATGATCACACTATGAAAACATTTTGATTCACAGCAAATTTTATAGGCTGCAGAAGGATCTTGATTAAATAATTTATGTTAGACAGAGCTGGAGCATTTTGTAGATATTTTTGCAGGCATAGCAATAGGTACATAATTAAGAGACTGTTCCAAATAGCCAAGATATAGAATTAATCAGGTCTATCAACACATGAATGGATAAAGAAAACATGATACACGTGCACAATGGAATACTATTTGACTATAAGAAAGAATGAAATCTTGTCATTTGTGGGAACATGGTTGAGCCCAGAGGACAGTATATTAAGTGTTTTGTGGGAACAGAAAGATAAATAGCACATGTTCTCTCTCATATGTGGAGGCTGTAGAAGTTGATCTCATAGAAGTAGAGAGTAGAACAGTGGTTAGCAAGGGCTGGGAAGCATAGGTGAGAGGAAAGAGAGTTGTTGGTTAAAGGATACAAAATTACAGCTAGAAAAAGGAATCAGTTATAGTGTTTTTTAGCACTGTAGTGGGACTACCGTTAAAATTGTATTACGTATTTTCAAATGACTAGAAGAGGGAATTCAGAATTTTTCTGACATAAAGAAATCACAAATGTTTGATGGGTATGCTAATTACCCTGATTTGATCAGTATACATTGTATGTATCAAAATATCACTATGTATGCCATAAATATTTCTAAATACTATGTGTTAATTTAAAAAATTAAAAATTAAGTACTCTAAAAAGTGTTAAATATAATGTAAACATTAATAACCAAAATCTGACAGAGAAATAATTTTCATATATTACTGTGATTAATTACTATTTAACTATTTAAAAATTATATATTTTGGGCCAGGTGCTATGGCTCACCCCTGTAATCCTAGCCCTTTGGGAGACCGAGGCAGCCAGATCATGAGGTCAGGAATTCGAGACCAGCCTTGCCAGCATGGTGAAACCCTGTTTCTACTAAAAATACAAAAACGTAGCCAGGCATGGTGGCATGCACCTGTAGTCCCAGCTACTCAGGAGGCTGAGGCAGGAGAATTGCTTGAACCTGGCAGGTGGAGGTTGCAGTGAGCCGAGATCATGCCACTAGCCTAGGCAACAGAGTAAGACTCCATCTCAAAAAAAATTAAATTTAATTAAAGAAAAAAAAAATATATATATATGCATTCTGGCAGGAAAATATAATTAAATAGTTACAGTGCGCTAAGAACGTAAGTCTGGTTAAAATAATATGTAAATATAATATATGTAAAAATACACATACACATACAAATTTATGTAATCTTAAATGCCAAAGTTTAAAGTGATTACCTTTGGAAGTGTAGAGAAGTTATACATTTGGTCATATAACATTTTAATATTATACATTAATTGACCTACTGTTAACTAGTATTGCTTATATCATAAAATGAATTACATTAGTTAGAATAAGCACAATAAAACAAACTGAAACCTGGAATGACAAGTCTTTTCTCTTTGTGTAGAGTATGTGTCTTAGACAGAATATACTTTGTATTTAACATTTTAAACATTAAACAAATTCAGTCCACTGATAATAGACTGACCTTGAAAAGAGTTTGCATATAGTGTTATATGATGATATGACTGAAATTAAAATTTAGAGCTGGTGCCTTTCTTTTTGAAAGATATAATAAAGCTATATAATTAAGTTAAGCTAATTATTGTGAGATTGGCATAATCGCTATATGAATGGTTCACTAAATATGGTGACTAAGTAAACAGCATCATCTTCCTAGGAACTTGTTGGAAAATCAGATTCCCCAAACCCACCCAGATCTAGAGAATCGGAAATTTTGAATTTGGATCCCAGCATTCTGTGTTTCAATGATCCTGTAGGATATTCTAAAATAGGCTAAAGCTTGAGAACCACTGCACTAACACAAATATAGTTTAAGCAACTTCACCTGTCTAAATTCACAGAGGGATATGCTTATTAAAATAAATAATATTTTCAGATGTTATCTTGGGTGTGATACTCTGTTTTTTCTTCTTTCTCAACACCATTTCCAATTAAATAAGGTAAATTAATATTTTAACTACTAAATAATTTTATCAGAAACATTTTTAATGTTTCTTTTTAAGGAATATCTTCTTTCTTGGTAGCAGATAAGAACATTCAAACAATAAGAAATATTGATATACAGAACATGTAATTCCAAGAGTCCCAATGAAACATCAAATTGCATGTGGATTTGCACAAAGAACATTTCAGGATAAATAATACAAACACAATTTATAAAACAAGAATTCTAGAACTCTGATAAGGCCATCTCGTACAGAAGTGTCAATGATTTGTGAATTAAAAACAGGAGGAAGGTCTAGGGTTCTGTTAAGGCCATTTCAGTTAAGCTCACCTGAAATCCTTTTGGAAAACTGACAGGAACAAGTAATGAATAAATGAATAAAATTTAAATACTGAGTTACGCTAATCAGGTCAACAGAAAGGGCAGAAACTAAAGCCGACTCCACAATGTGGCAAAATGATGCCTAAAAGGCAGCAAGTGGTTTGAGTCTATCTCATTGAGAAGACTGCATGCCTCAATATTGTACAGTGTCCTAATTTATTATCACCAACGGGTAAAATTACAATAAGATAATAAAATTCCTATGACCTATTGATATCGTTAGACTTTAGAATGTCAGCCCTTGGAGGAATTTTCCCCTGCATTCACATTACTAAGCAGAAAACAATGTAAATTTATAATCTCTTGACAAAAACAACTATCTACAACTACGTTATTAAAGCAAACTTTAAGTTTTACGTGTCATTCTGGTTATATTCTTAGTTTCTCCAAAAGAAAAAAAAAAACTGAGTCTATTTTGTGGCTCAGTTAGTTAAGCATTCTGTTAATGAAGCCATAGTTATAACTTTGATCTTCATTTTAGGGAGTTAGTATTTCTTTCCCAGACATTTCCTTCCCTAGTGAAACTGACTCACATAGTGTATACTATTATTTCTTACAAAAAAAAGTAAGAAAATGAGACGGATCAAGGAATCACTTATTATAAAAGCAAATCAAATTATATTCTTTACTGACAGTGAATCATGAATTATAATGGAGCAGAGCCCATCTTCAGTACAAGTTTTAGATATTACCAGGCAGTCTGCTCATCAGTTCCAGGGGACACTCCTTTCTTTTCCCCTATCACCAACTTGTCTTTCAGATACTTCCTCTGGAAAATGCCCATCATGCGCTTCCCTTCTCAAAACTCTCATTCTCTCTGCAATGTCGGTGTCATATATGTTTGAAAATCATTGGCATCAAACATTAATTTTGACATCTGATATTTACTGTAACTGCTTTTAACACTATTATAGGAAACTAAAGAGCTAATAGCTTTAACATACCTCCATTCCCCAAAAATGCATCCTGAGTGGAGAAACAAAAACATCAAAGGTTTATACGCTGTTTCCAGTATCATTATTCAGCCATTATCATACTTTTATTTTATACTTCTGCATTCATTTGTCAGGATGAAGAAAAGGAAGTTGCTGCTAAACAAAGATTTTAGGAAAGAAGCTGTCACCTTTTACTGGGGAATTTAAGAGTAGACAGCTAGAAGTTGATCACAGTTTTGTTTTTTGTTATTTTAAATAAAGAACATCTGTTGGTACTCCCTTTAATAGCCCCAGAACCAATCTCTTAGCAAATCCTGTTGATTCTAAGTTGTAAGTGCGGTCACTTCACATGGTCTCTGCCAGAACCATCCTGCTGAGAACAGCTTCACTTTGATTTTGTCAATATCTTCAACAATCCATTGTCCTTTCAATCAACTCTGTACAGAGCAGTAATAATGATTCTTCTAAAATGTTGTCATGCTTATAATTCTATAGTTGACTTATCTCTCTCTCAGGATAATGGCCCAGGTGTAATTCATATTGCCTTAAAGACCTATGTGATCTTTTCCACCAACGCCACAGCTGCTCGAATTTACCTGTACCTCACTCTCCCTCATTCACTCTGCGTCTTATCATGGATGCATTACAAGGTCATGAGCACAGGATTATTTGTCTTCATCAGCCCCTTTTTACAGAAAAAAAGAAAAAATTTAAATTATATTTTTGTGTTTCTTACTGGAAAAAGATCAGTATAACCCAGGATGAATTTTCTATTATATATTCTTTTTCATCACACTCATTTTTTCTTCTACTTTTAAAAGAAATTAAAATATAAAATTTTGTGAACTCCTGGAATTATGGTGGGCCAGGTGGTTTCTGCTGCTTTCTGAGGAATGTACTTTATATTTGATGAGGAACATTTCGAATGTGCTTCCTTCAAATAGCCACAAGCTTTGTTTCTATAGGTCTCCTCTTCCAAAGGTCTTCCTTGACCCGACTATAAAAAATGTTCTGGCCTCCAGCATTTCTTATTCCCTTTATTTGTCTTTCTTTTTCTGCATTGTGCTTTCTGACAACATTTTTCAAGGATTTGACATATTTTATTTGCTTGTTTATTTTGTTATTTTCTTCCCACAAGAAAAGCAGTGCTATGTGAGAAATGGAATGTTGTATGTTTTGTTCATTGCTTTTGTACAAGCTCCTAGAAGTGTACCTTGAAGTAAGCCTAGCATATCATAGGTGCTTAATAAGAATAATAATAATAAATGACCTACTAATATTTTATATGAAAAAGAGTTTTTTACAAAGCTAAAGAAGTGCATAGTATACTACCTAGAAATTCCACTCAGGAATTTTGGTAAATAAATTTTTTTTCTTAAATTGATTCATGCTAGTGTATAGAAATGCAATTGATTTTTTGTATTTAAATTTATCCTGTAACTTTGCTGAACTAATTTATAAACTTGAGTATATCTAAGAATTTATATATTTGTGGTCAGGTGTGATGGCTCGTGCCTGTAATCTCAGCACTTTGGGAGACTGAGGTGGGCAGATTTCTTGAGCCCAAGAGTTTGAGATCAGTCTGGGCAATATGAAAAAATCCATCTTTTTAAAAATACAAAATATTAGCTGGGCATGGTGGTGCATGTCTGTAGTCTCAGCTACTTGAGAGGCTGAGGTGAGAGAATTACCTGGATCCAGGAAGCAGAGGCTGCAGTGAGCCATGATTGTGCCACTGCACTCCAGCCTGGGCAATGGGAGTGAGACCCTGTCTCCTCCCAGCCCACATATATATATCTGTTTGAAATTATTTTATCTGCACATAGAAATAGTTCTATTTCTTCCTTTTTAAATGGGATGACTTTTATGTTTCTTATTTAATAGCCCTGCCCAAAATATCCAGTTGATTTGATGTGAAAGGGACAACGTTCTTATCCTGTTCCTAATCTTTATTTATTTATTTATTTATTTATTTATTTACTTACTTACTTACTTACTTATTTATTTATTTCTGAGATGGAGTTTCACTCTTGTTGCCCAGGCTGGAGTGCAGTGGCACGATCTCAGCACACCGCAACCTCCACTTCCCAGGTTCAAGTGATTCTCCTGCCTCAGACTCCCAAGTACCTGGGATTACAGGTGCGTGCCACCATGCCCGGCTAATTTTTTGTTTGTTTGTTTTTCCATTTTTAGTAGAGATGGGGTTTCACCATGTTGGCCAGGCTGGTCTTGAACTCCTGACCTCAGGTGATCCGCCTGCCTCAGCCTCCCAAAGTGCTGGGATTACAGGTGTGAGCCACCACCCCCAGCCTCCTGTTCCCAATCTTATGGAGAAATTATTCAGCCTTTCACACTTAGCTAGCTGAGAGTTTTTCATAGATGCCATTTAAAAAATTAAGGGAGTTTTCTTCTCTTCCTAGTTTGTTGAATATTTTTATCATTAAAAGGTATTGATTTCAGATACAATAGAGCAAATTGGAACTTATCCCAGAAATTCGAGATTGGTTTAACATGTGAATATCAATTATTTTAATGCACAATATAAATTATATATAAAAATATATAGTTTATTATAATTTATATATAATTATATATAATTTAATATAGTTTATATGTAATTTATCTGTAATTATATATTAAATATATGGTTATATATAATTTATATATCATTATATATAGTTTATATATAATTTATGTATCATTATATATAGTTTATATATAAATATATAGTTATATATAGTTTATACATAAATATATAGTTATATATAGTGTATACATAAATATATAGTTATATATAGTTTATATATAATATATAGTTATATATAATTATATATTATATATAAAATATAATTATATTATATATAATTATATATAAATATATAGTTTATAATTGTTTATATAAATATATATAAAATATATAAAACATAAATAAAACATATATTTTTATATATAGCTTATATTGTGCATGCCTCTGGCTTTGTTTTTTCTTTTTACTCGAAATTGTATTGACTGTTGATTGGTATAGTTTGGCTATGTTTCCACCCAAATCTTATGTTGAATTATAGCTCCCACACTTCCCACGTGTCGTGGGAGGGACACAGTGGGAAGTAATCAAATCATGGAAGTGGGTTTTCTTGTGCTGTCCTCATGATAGTGAAAAAGTCTCAGCAGAACTGATGGTTTTATAAAGGGAAGTTCCCCTGCACAAGCTCTCTTTTGCCTGTCGCCATGTAAGACGTCCCTTGCTGTTACTGCTATGATTGTGAGGCCTCCCAAGCAATGTGGAACTGTTTGCCAATTAAACCTCTTTTGTTTATAAATTAGCCAGTTTTGGGTTTATCTTTATTAGCAAAATGGAAACAGATTAATACAACTATTCAGGATCTTCTGTGGTTCTATACAGATTTTAGGATTGTTTTTCTATTTCAGTGAATAATTTCATTGGCATTTTTACAGAGATTGCATTTATCCTGCAGACTGCTTTTAGTAGTATGGGCATATTAAAAATATTAATTCTTCCAATCGATGAACATGTAATATATTTCAATTTATTTATATTTTCTTTAATTTCTTTCATCAATATTTTATACTTTTTAGTATAGAAATCTTTCATCTCCTTGATTAAATTGATTCCTTGATTAAATTGATTCCTAAGTATTTTATTTTACCCAGCTACTATAAATCAGATTGTTTTTCTTTTTGGTAGATCACTATTAGTATATAGAAACACTATTGATTTTATATGTTGATTTCGTATCCTACAACTTTACTGAATTTTTTTTATTAGTTCTAACAGGTTTTTTTTTTGGTGGTGTCATTAAGGTTTTCTATATTTAAGACCATGTCATCTACAGAGATAATTTAACTTCTTTCTTTCCACTCTGGATGCCTTTTATTTCTTTCTCTTGCCTAATTGCCTAGCTAGAACTTCCAGTACTATGTTGCATAGAAGTTTCGAGATTTTGTTATTCTAGATCTTAGAGGAAAACCTTTGAAATTTCTCTTCTTCATTATGATGCTAGCTGTGAATATGTCATATATGGCCTTCACTGATATGAGGTGCATTAATATAATATTAGTATAATACTAATATAATAAATAATAGGAAAAAATAGAGTTCTGCTTAACATCTAAGCCTCAGCACCAGCAGTGAAATTTGTCATTTATCCCTACAATGTTATCTAAAGCTATACTAATATTTTCATTAGAATAAATTTAATTTTAATATCATATAATATGATTTCTATGTTAATATTACATGTTAGGCAAGCATTATTTTTATACAGTCATGATTTAATAATATGTGTGAAGCCAATTCAAAAATTATTTTAAACAAGAATTCATAGATTGTTTAGAACTCAACTCCTATAAATGAAAAAATAACATTTTAAAATTCTAAGAATTTGATGACATGCTACCAAATCATGATAGAAATAGACTATCATCTTGATTTCCAATTCTGAACTCTTTCCGTTGAACCACTTATTATGAGAGTGGGAAAGGTTGAGTAATAAATACTCCCAAATACGATATATTGCTTGTTTAATAAGGAAGTACTAAAGTTCATTTTTAGTGTGTGATTTCCATACATCTTTCTCACTTTCTAGAAGCCTTGGGTAAGAAATGGCATACATAAATTTTGTTTAAATTTCATTGATGAAACTTGAACTTGGCACATCAGTAAGAAATGTGGAAAATATTGTGTTTGTGTGTGTGTGTGTATGTGTCTAGGAACAAAATAATTATTTTAAATTATTTGTCTATGTATTTGTTCAAGGCTTTTCCTAGTTAAAAAATTGTTCTTTTTTGCTTCATGTGACCCTTAAAATGCTCTGTATTTTATAAATGAATATCCTACTTTGTTATTTTGCCAAAGTTTTGCCAACAGAAAGAGGAGGGAGTTGTATAAACCATTTCTTCTGAAAAAAAAATTTGTATCTAATCTTAAACTGGTCATTTCATTAGGCAGTTGTATGGGCATTATTGCAACTTTGATGTAATTAAACATCCTCCTTTTGCTGCAGTATTTCAGAGTTTGATTTTTAACCATATTAGAATTACAGTCATATAGGATCCTGTAGAATGAAGATTGTATCCAGAGAATAAGAAATCTGTCATCTATAACATTGCTATTGTTTGGCATGTGAGCCTCAATTTTCTCAAAGGTAATAAAGATACTAAAATCCCCAACCTCCAGGCTATATGTTGTAACTAAGAATATTTTAAATTTTGATAAATAAATAAATAAATAAATGGACACATCACTTTAGCAATCTTATATCTCCCAATGAATATAAAAATAAAATTATAAAAATGATCATATTAACCCACCCTTCTATTCTGCCCTTGAGTCCCATTGCCATATTGACTCATGACTTAATCATGTGACAATCTCTGTAAGTGTGGTACAGGCAGAGGAAGAAAAAGTGCTTGTGCATTGCATCATATCTGATTTTTCTCTTCCTGGAAACTCTTAAACATTCTACTACGTGATGAGTCAAACTGTCTCTGTGTGAGGAAAAGCGCTAGTCAAATCACCCTCATTACCCAGCTGACATTGAGTCAGCTGCCAGACATGTGTTTGAGGCATCATGTGTTTGAGACCATCTTGCACCAGCAGCCTGCTAACCAGTTATCAGTTGAGCTGCCTAGAATAGGACTTCCCAATGAACTCACAGAATTGTGGCAAAATAATTTTAATTGATCTAAGACACAAGTGTTGGAACCAGACACAGTGACTCATGCCTGTAATCCCAGCTACTGGGAAGCTAAGGCAGGAGGATCGCTGGATTCTAGGAGTTAGAGGTCAATTTGAGCAACATAACGAGACCCTCTCGATCTCTAAAAACAAGAGAGACAAATGTTGGGGTGGTTATATACTCAACATTAACTTATGTACATAGGAAACTAGATATTTTCAGGAGATTCATACAAGCAGCTTGAAAGTGAATGAGAATAAGGCAATTACAGTGTTTCATTTCTTTTGGAGGGCTATGAATTTTGTTTCACATTGTACTCGTTAAGGATACAGTTGCTATTTAATTGTGTTATTTAATTTAGAATTATCTGTAGAACAAAAAATGAAAGTAAAATAAAGTAAATTTTAAAAAGAGGAAAAAACAAACAATAACCTGAATTATGTTGGGATGCATTCAACTTACGTGTCACATATGTGATATTTCTTATCGACTAAACATTTGAGTTTGGATTATAATTATTTATTATTATTTAACCTTTTTTTGGATTGCTATAGTTCACATTAAATGATACAACTTGTTTTAATACATAAATAAAGTTGAAAACCTTTGTGTCAGTCTTCTAAATTTAGCTTGACTTTCTTAAAAAATCCAAGTTAAACCTTATCTCTTAAAGTAAACAAATTTTTAGAGGACATTACTAAGGTTTTTTCACACTAGAGTTACTTTAGTGCAATGTTTTTAGCTTGTTGGTTCAAGTCATCTTCATAGTTTTCCTATCAATCAAATTTATAGAAGTTGGCTAGCACTTGTCATTTGAACAACCCTAGTAAAACAAATGAAATAAGAAATGACTGGATGCGCAAAGACCTTTTAGTCTGAGAACAAGAACAAGATTAAAGATGGCATTTCACAGAAAGAATAAATCAAGAGAAACCACAAGTTAATTGAAGACAAATGTATATGAGATAAAAGAGAGAGATTTAAAATTATGAAATACAAGCTGCAATATTTGAGTATTACATTTCCTCCATTTTTAATCACGTTGACTGTGAACAGCTTCTGACTGCTTGCAAGTATAATAAGTCATAAACTGTGAAGTTCTGAATTTTACCACTCACTCTAATACTTGAAACACAGCTGTGAAAATGACACTGCCAATTAAAAGTGGCAATCAGGATTACAGCTTCTAACTATATTTTTTAAAGTACTAAAGACAATGATTAATATCTGTGCTAAATCCATATTAATTATAAGATATCTACTCCTCTTAGGTATAAAAAAATGTTCTCAGAGTGAATTATAAAGTATCGATTGTTTTCCTTTCCTCTCCTTTCCTATTCTCCTTCTTCTTCTTTACTTCTTGTATTCTGCTTCCTTTTTCCTCATGATTTATGCCTATTAGTTCAATGAGAGCTGGACCCTTTATATTCATGACTAACCTGGGCCTCTGTGACAAAGTAATCTATAGAAAGTAAATTTGATTTAGAAATCTCTATTTAAAACATCATTTTGAAATATGTTCAAAGTGTCATTGAACCCACTTTTTGAATCTTAGCAAATAAAGTACGAGGAATTGAATTTTTTAAAAGGGTTTGGAAATGAGAAATATCACTATCTTCTCATAAGAGGATACGAGAAAAGCAAAAAGAAAACCTGATGATCCTAAAACAAAGAGCAAGTTTTTAAGATACGTCTCTCATCCCAGAAAGGTTCTAGGGCAGCAGTCCTCATCCTTTTTGGCAACAGGAAGGGGTGGGGGAGTGGTTTCAGGATGAAACTATTCCACCTCAGATCATCAGATATTAATTAGAGTCTTATAAGGAGTGGGCAAGCTAGATCCCTCGCATGTACAGTTCACAATAGGGTTCACCCTCCTATGAGAATCTAATGTTCCCACTGAACTGACAGGAGGCTGAACTCAGGTGGTAATGCTGGCTCATCCAGGGCTCATCTTCTGCTGTGTGGCTGGTCCCTAAAAGGCCATGGCCTGGTACTGGTCCATGGGTCAGGAATTGGAGACCCCTGTTTTAGGGAACAAAAGCAGACAATAATATTAGTCAAATTTTTGGAGGTATTTTTTACCATAATTAGTCAAAAGCTTTGACATATCAGAAAACCTCATTACCTGATACCAGAGGGCTAGCCTGTGGCTCTTACTGGTAGAGCAATACAGAAGCAGTTTTGAGGCTCTTAGGTCTGGGTAAGAAACTGGCCAGATATCACTTGATTTGGGGATAAGAAACATAATGGCTTCCAGCACCAGTAAAAACTGGTTCTGAACAAATGAGACCAAGTTTAAGAACAGGGGATAAGGGCAAATAAGAAAAGGTTTGGGCATCGATTGTTTCATCAGTGAAGAACCCACACAAACATGGAATAATCAGAGACTGGCAGCAGGAACAAGAATGTAACTCTGAAAATTATGATAGTTATATAAAATAGCATTTCAAATAGTATTTTTGACATTATTATAATAAAGCTGGTTATATGCGATTATACTAGCAGTAGGAACATTTCCGTTTATGTTAATAGATCAATTTTTAAAAGAGTTTAGAATTTAAATGAATAAAATGTGTAAAGATAGATGTTTACAGAGAACTTAACAATAGAGCAAAAGACTCTCAAATAACTGGATTTTTTATTTTTAAAAAAGAAAAAATAACTCAGCAACAAAATTATAGACAATTCAATAAAAATCTGTCGATGATATTTCAGAAAGCTCCACAACAAAGAAATAAACAGCTAGAATACTTTAATGTTGAAATTTGAACAATAACACTGAGAATAAACTTTCTGTTGTAACTTTGTAGGACAGATTATAATAAAGATATTAATTAAATTTAAAATGCTTCTACAAGTTTCTTGGTTTTTACCAAGTAAAAACTCATGCCATTTTCTCATTTCAAAACCCGAGCTTGGTATTTAGAATAAACTGTAATAAATGTGAATTATATCTGTAAAAGAAACTGTACTTACATGTGTGAGAGCTAGTAAAACAAAATTAAAAAGAAAAAAATATAATCCTACACCCATAGGAGATTTATCTGAATTCACCTCTACATGGTTCAGGGAAACAAACAAACAAACCCCAGCAAAAGTATACTTCCTATTTTAGTTTCTCCTGGATTGTGAGCCTGTAAAATGGTTTGGCTCTGTGTCCTCACTCAAATCTCAACCCAAATTGTAATTCCCAATGTTGAAAGAAGGACCTAGTGGGAGATGATTGGATCCTGAGGGTGGATTTCTTTCTTGCTGTTCTTGTGATAGTGCGTGAGTTCTCACAAGATCCGATGGCTCAAAAGTGTGCAGCATTTTCTCCTTCTTTCTCTCTCTCTGCGCCATGGTGAGATATGCTTGTTTCCTCTTCACTTTCCGCCATGATTGAAAGTTTCCTGAGGCCTCCCAGTTATGCTTCCTGTTAAACCTCTGTAACTGTGAGTCAAGTAAACTCCTTTTCTTTATAAATTACCTAGTCTCAGGTAGTTTTTTGTAGCAGTGTAAGAGTAGACTAATACAGCCTGACCTAGGTAATATATTTTGTTTATAGTAATATTCATCCACAACTCAGTCCCCTTTCTCTGATTTCTTCCTGAATTGGTCTGGTGAATAATTTTCAGGAGAAATATTTCAAAGATATCTTGAATTATTGTTTACAGTTTCACAAAATGATTCGCTTATGTACATGGAGATGATGATTATGTGGAGTGGTTTTCGATAAATGTTTTGTGATGCATCCTTTATTTGAATAGGATGTTTTCTCATGATTCACTTGAGATCGTGGGTTTGTGGAAAATAATACCATAAATGTGATATGCCCTTCTAAGTGCATCATATCAGAAACTACATAATGCTGATATGTCTTATTATTGGTGATGGCTTAAACAGTGGGTTCAGATGGTGTTTGCCAGATTGTTTTACTGTAATTTTATTTTTTTCCTTTTATAATTAGTTAATACTTTGGGAGAAGAACCCTAACACTAGATAAATCTATTTTTTGCTAATTTTTTGGCTCAGTAATTTTAAAATGCTACTATATCAGGCAGAAATTGTTGTGTTGCTTGCTTAGTGGTGATTTCTATTTTCTTCATCATTCTATATTTATTAAGTACAATTTTTAAGTAAGGAAGAATTGTATATTCTCCTCCATGTAATTAATTAAACCATTTAGAATATTTGTAATTGACACATAATATGTGTACATATTTATGGGTTATGATGTGATGTTTCTTTCTGTATACAATGTGTAATGACCAAATCAGGGTAATCAGCATACCAATTACCTCAAACAATAATAATTTATTTAGGTTGGGTACATTACAAATCCTCTAGCTATTTGAAAATATAGGAGAAATTGTTTTAACTATAGTCACTCTATAGTGTTATAGAATACTAGAACGTATTCCTGTTATCTAGCTGTAATGTTTTATCCATTAGCCAATCCATCCCATCCCCTACATTTCTCAGCCTCTACTTCCCACTATTCTACTTTCTACTTCTATGAGATCAACTTATTTAGCTTCCACATTTGAATGAAATCATGCAGTATTTGTCTTTCTATGCCTGGCTTATTTCACTTAACAAAATAACACACACATATATATATAAAATACACATATACATATTTTCTGTACTCATTTCCATTTATCTATTGGTGGATGCTTAGATTGATTCCACATCTTGGTTATTATGAATTATGCTGCAATAAACATAGGAGTGTGTACCAGATATCTTTTGACATATTGAGTTCCTTTTGTTTGGATATATAACCAATAGTGGGGGTGCTGGATCATATGGTAGTTCTTTCTTTCATTTGTTTGTTTATGTAATTTACATTTCCATTAAGAGTGTACAGGTATCTCACAGTTTATTGCACTTCACATTTTTGTGTTTTGCAAATGTTGCATTTTTTAAAATTGAAAATGTGTGGCAGCCTTGTGTCATGCAAGTCTATCGGTGTCACTTTTTGACAGCATGTTACCATTTTTTGTCCCTGTGTCACATTTTGGTAATTTTAAAAATACGTCAAACTTTTCATTATAATTATATCTGTTATAATAATCTGTAATCAGTGATCTTTGATGTTACTAATGTAATTGTTTTGGGGAGCCACAAACTGCATCCATATAAAACAGCACACTCATTCAATAAATGTTTGTGTTCCAACTCTTCCACTGACCAGCTATTCTCCCATCTCACTCCCTCTCCTCAGGTGTCTCTGAGACACAACATATTGAAACTAGGTCAATGAGTAACCCAACAATGGTCTCCAAGTCTTCAAGTTAAAGGAAGAGTAACATGACTCTCACTTTAAGTCAAAAGCTAGAAATGAATAAGCTAGGCAAGAAAGGCATGTTGAAAACCATGGTAGGCTGAATGCTAGGCCTCTTATGGCAAACAGGTAAGTTAGGAATGCAAAGGAAAAGTTTCTGAAGGAAATTAAAAAATGCTACTCCAGTAAACACACAAATGATAAGAAAGTGAAACAACCTTATTTTGATATGGAGAAAGTTTAGTGGTCTGGATGAATCAAACCAGCCAAAACATTCCCTTAAGTCAAAGCCTAACCCAGTGCAATGCCCTAACTCTCTTCAGTTCTGTGTAGGTAGATAGAGATGAGGAAGCACCAGAAGAAGAGCTGAAAGCTAGCAGAGGCTGCTTTAAGAGTTTTCAAAAAAGAAGATGTCTCCATAACAAAGACGTGCAAGACAAAGCAGCAAGTGCTGATGTAGAAGCTGTAGCAAGTTATGCGGAAGATCTATCTAATATAACTGATAAATGTGGCTACACTAAATAACAGATTTTCATGATAGACAGAGCAGCTTTCTTTTGGAAGAAAATACCATCTAAGACTTTCATATCTCAAGGGGAGTAGTCATTGCCTGGCTTCAAAGCGTCAAAGAACAGATTGACTCTCCCGTTAGATGCTAATTCACCTGGTGAATTTAAATTGAAGCCAATGTTCATTTAACATTATGAAAATTCCAGGGCCCTTAAGAATTATGCTGTATCTACTCTGATTGTGCACTGCAGATGAAACAACAAAGCTTGGATGACAGTACATCTGTTTATAGAATGGTTTACTGAAATATTTTAAGCCCGCTGATGATAATTTTTGTACAGGTAAAAAAAAGATTTTTTTCAAAATATTACTGTTCATTGATAACGCACCTGGTCACTCAAGAGTTCCAAGGGAGATGTACAAAAACATTAATGTTGTTTTCATGCTTGCTAACATAACATCCACTTTATAGCTTATGGCTCAATACATAATTTTAACTTTCATGTCCTATTATTTTATAATTACATTTCATAAGGAGGAGCTTCAAGACAGCTGACTAGAGGCATCTAGGGTTCACCTCCTCAACAAAGAAAACTCAAGATAATGAGTAGCTAATCACACTTGAAATAGATCACACTTAAGAGAGAATGCTGGGCTTCAACAGAGAAGTGACAGGAAACACCTAGAGCAAAGAAAGACAGAAGGTAGGTAGCCTACTTGACTAGGACTGGCAGAGAGCCTATAGAGGCTCCCCAGTGTGGGAAAAGGGTAAGTGAGTGATCCCACTGATGCACATTCTCACCACGGATGCGATGTTAGCCACAGCCAGAGCCCTTCAACTCACCCAGGTCCAGAGACTGACATAGGGAGCTGCCTAGAAACCATGCAATTACATTGCTCCAGAGGGGTAATTCATGCTGGATTCTACATACCCTGGAGTCCTAAACAGTTACAGCAAGGT
Source organism: Papio anubis (assembly GCF_008728515.1). Classification (NCBI taxonomy): domain Eukaryota; kingdom Metazoa; phylum Chordata; class Mammalia; order Primates; family Cercopithecidae; genus Papio; species Papio anubis. The sequence continues at coordinate 64,961,693 of NC_044979.1, read as the reverse complement.
GCCCTTTTAAGAGACAAGCCCCCACTAGACTGCATCCTACCTAGGGCCCAATAGCTCCTACATGTCCATATCCCTGAAAACCCATTGATATCCTCCGCCCAAAGCTGGGCACTGCTGCTGGCTGCTGTCATCAGGTTCAAAGCATGAACGGTTGGCAGTGACCCTATCGCCCCCAGTAGCAGATTTGCCATACATTTACATGCATCCTGAGAACAGGGTAATTGGCTTGCAGCCACTACTTGGAACCAAAGCATGCACTCCCCAGCTACTTATTTATGGCTGCTGCTACTGAAAGCAACTGTACCCTCCCCAGCAACATGGCCACAGTGTAACTGCTGACTCTTCCAGCCAAGCATTCTCCTGAGGACCTGGTAATCACTCCACCCCTGACTACCATAGCTAGCAATCACATGAACCACCAGGGGGCCTGATGACAGACCCAACTAGCCTGGTTTCACCCTTCTCAGTGCCAGAGCACACTATCTAAGGGACTGGTGATGACCCTACTCCATCCACTACAGTTAGCACCTGAGCACTCCACCCAGAGGGCTGAAGACGGGCCCACCCAACCTGCTACTACTTCAGCCGGAACCCACCCACATGTGCCACATAGGGCCCCAGGGACTGGCTGACCAGCACATTTCCAATAATGCCAACACTAGTGCAGACTTCTTGGGAGCCAGAAGTTGCCCTGCCACTACCACTGTCATTGCTCATGCCACATTCACTGACCTGGGACCTAAAGATCTACTCACCTACCTGGCTAGCCATGGCCACTGTCAGCACCTGAGCAAGCTGCCCAAAGGCAAAAAAATCAGCCTTCCTGCACCTACTCACACTAATGCCAGAGTATTCTGCCCTGGGTCCCAGGGACAGGCAAGCTCATTACACCAGTTCCACCACTGAGGCCTGAGATTATTAGCCTATCTAACATCTCTATCACTAGCAAAAGTTAACTACAGCACTCACTGACAATTGCACCCTGCTGAGAAAATCACATACTACTGATGTTGTTTATTGTCAAGGAAATCATATAGATACTACAGTACTGCACATAGCCAGAATTTAAGCCATACCACCCTGTTTAACCAACAACATAGACACATCTTCAGAAAAAAATTATTGCCTAGAAAAACAGTTTAAAAAATTGTAAGATGCAACAATTATGAGATGTACAGAAATAAATGTAAAGACACAAGAAACACAGGGACAAGAGAAAGCAAGAACATATGACACCTGCAATGGAGCACAAAAATTCTCCAGCAACACATTCCAATGATAAAGAAATTTATGAAGTCCCAGAAAAAGAATTCACAATAACAGTTTTAAAGAAGTTCACTGAGATATAAGAGAAATAACTCAGATAAACAATACAAAGAAATCAGAAAAACAATTCAGAGTGTGAATGAACAATTTACCAAAGAGATGGATATCACCAAAGAGGACCAAATAGAAATTCTGGAACTAAGAATTTATTGAATTAAATACAAAATACATTTGAAGGCTTCGGTAATACACTAGATCAAGCAGAAAAAAGAATACCAGAATTTGAAGCCAGGTTTAAAAAAATCAAGTCACATAAAAATAAAAAAATAAAATAAAAAGTATGAACAAAGCCTGTATGACATATAGAGCACCATAAAGTGACCAAATATTCAAATATTTGGTGTCCCAGAAAGTAAACAGAAACTAAAAAGGTTAGAAAATGTATTTAACAAAATAATAGCTAAAAACTTCCCAAATGTAGCAAGAGATTTAGACACATACATACAAGAAGCTCAGAAAACCCTAAAGAGATTCAATTTAAAAGGGTCTTCTCCATAGTACACTAAAAGTATAACTGGTAAAAGCCAAAGGCAAAGAGAGCATTTTAAAAACAGAAAAAGAAAAATATCTAGTCATTTATATGAAAACTCCCATCAGACTAACAGTGGATGTCTCAGCAGATATGTTACAGGCCAGGAGGGAATAGGATGTTATATTCAAACTTCTGAAAGAAAAAAAAAAAAAAGAAAAAGAAAACTGTCAGCCAAGGATATTATACCCAGAAAAGTTATCTTTCATAAGTTAAAAGAGAATAAAGTCTTTACCAGATGAACAAAAGCTGAGGAAATTTATCACCTCTAGACTTGTAAGAATTGCTTATGGGAGACAAACAAGAAAGAGAAAGATTGTGGAAGACTTTTATGTTTGTTGGCCTATATTAGCAATAAAATATTTTTTGTTTGTCTACTTTTGAGAAATATCTACTAAGATTAACAGATCATATTGAATTAGGTTATTTGTTTTATTGTTGTTGAGTTGAGTTCCTTATACATTCTGAATATTAATCCATTGTCAAATTAATGTTTTTTTTCAAATATCTCTTCCCATTCTGTAGGTAGTCATTCATGTTTGTTTATTTCGCTGTGTAGAAGACTTTTAATTTGATATAATCTCATTTGTCCATTTTTGCTTTTTCTGCCTGTGCTTTTGAGGTTTTATTCATAAAATCTTTGCCCAGGTCAAACTCCTGAAGCTTTTTTCCTATGTTTCACACTAATAGTTTTATAATTTCAGCTCTTACATTACTGAGGGTGAAGAGTGCTTGATTTGTGAGTGACTATTGACAGTGGGCCTTGAGTGAAACCCAGTGCTGTGCTGACTTCAGGTCTGACTCAGAATAGTACCAGTGCTAGTGGTCATTGGGATGCTTGTGTTACTCTTCTGTCAACTCTAGGAAGCTCAACATAAAAAGAGAGACTCTGTTTGCTTGTGAGGAAAGTAGGGGACAAGAACAAGATCCTCTAAGTGCTAATCCAGGGCATTCTCCCATATCTTCCTCAAGAACACCAAGGCAGTACCTCTACAAGTCTGTAAGAGTCAAAATGTTACTGGTCTTGGGGTACCCCTAAGGGTGGGTGATACGGCTGCAGTGACCAGACTTACATCACAACACTCAATTCCCTTTGAATACTTGGAAAGCCTTGTTGGAGTCTGCGTGTTTCCTAAACAAAGGAATGAACACACAAGACAACACAAGACAAGACAAACATGGCGGCCGCCTCGAATGGCACGCTCTGCTTGATTTTATACAGTCGTTTGTGGAATGTTGCCAAGTCATAAGACACATTGTTGTTTTTCTGACCTTTCCCTGACTTTCTGGATTTTCAAGATGTTTACACATAAACAAGCCCCCAGGGTCTGCTGTTTGCAGCTGGCTCCTTTGTTTACGGGGAAGGAACGCCCTGCTTCATTTGCAAGAGCAGGACTTATCAGGGAATGCCCTACTTCGTTTGCAAGAGCAGGACTTATCAGGGAACGTCTCATTTGCGAGCACATAATCCTCTACAAAGCCTTCTCAAGAAGAACAGGTACAAACAAGCCCAGACTGTGAAGACTACAATAAATACCTAACTCTTCAATGCCCAGACATTGATGGACACCCACAAGCATCAAGAACATCCAGAAAGACATGATCTCACCACACTAAAAAAGGCACCAGTGACCAATCACAGAGTGACAGAGGTACGTGAACTTTCAGACAGCTAATTCAAAAAAGCTGTTTTGAGGAAGCTCAATGAAGTTCCTGATAACACAGTGAAGGTATTAAGAATCTTATCAGATAAACTTAACAAAAAGATCAAAATAATTATTAAAAAGCAGAAATTCTGAAGATGAAAAATTTAACAGACATACTGAAGAATGCATCAGAATATCTCAACAGCAGAATTGATCAAGGAGAAGAAATAATTATTTAGCTTGAGGAAAGGCTATTTGAAAATACACAGTCAGAGAAGACAAAAGAAAAAAGAACAAAAAAGAATGAAGTATGTATACATAATTTAGGAAATAGCACCAAAAGAACAAATCTGAGAGTTATTGGCCTTAAAGAGGAGGTAGATTTAGAGATAGAGGTAGAAAGTTTATTCAAATGGATAAAAACAGAAAACTTTCGCAACCTAGAGAAATATATCAGTATTTAAGTACAAGAAGGTTGTAGAACATGAAGCATATTTAACCCAAGTAAAACTACTTCCAGGTATTTAATAATCAAACTCCCAAAACACAAGGATAAAGAAAGGCTCCTAAAGCAGGAAGAGGAAAGAAACAAAAAAACATACAAAGTATCTCCAATATGTCTGACAGCAGACTTCTCAGTGGAAACCTTACAGGCCAGGAAAGAGTGGCATGGCATATTTAAAATGTTAAAGGAAAAAATCTTTTACCCTAGAATAGTATATCCAGTGAAAATATCCATCAAACATGAAGGAGAAATACTTTTCCAGACAAACAAAAGCTGAAGGATTTTATCAACACTAGATCTGTCCTACAAGAAATGCTAATGAGAGTTTTTCAATCTGAAATAAAAGGATAATAATGAGTAATAATAAATCATCTGAAGGTAAAATACTCACTGGTAATAGTAAGTACACAGACAAGCATATTCTATGATAACACTGTAATTATGGTGTGCAAACTACTCATATCTTGAATAGAAGGACTAAAAGATGAAGCCACAAAAATAATAACTACAATAATCTTCAAGACAAAGACAGTACAAAAATATTTAAATAGAAAAAACAAAAAGTTAAAATGTGAGGGAATGAAGTTAAAGTGAAGAGTTTTTATTACTTATCTCTTTGCTTGTGTTTTTGCAATTAGTATTGTCATCAGTTTAAAATAATGGTTTATATAATATGTTATTTGCAAACCTCATGGTAACCGCAAATCAAAAAAATCTACAATATATACACAAAAAATAAAGAGCCAGAAATTAAAATTCACCATCAACGAAAACTACCTTCACAAAATGGATGATAGGAAGGAAAGAGATAATAAAGGGAAGGCCAAAACAACCAGAAAACAAATAACAAAATATCAGGAGTAGATCCTTACTCATCAATAATAACATGGAATGTAAATGGAATAAATTTTCTGAAAAATAAAAGGCTGAATAGATTTTTTTAAAAGACTAAATGATCTATTGCCTGCAAGAAACACATTTTACCTATAAAGGCACACAGACTGAAAATAAAGGGATGTAAAAATATATTCCATGCAAATAGAAACAATAAAAGAGTAGAAATAGCTATACTTACATCAGGCAAAATAGATTTCAAGGCAAAACCTATAAAAAGAGACAAATACATAATGATAAAATAATCAATTCAGCAAGAGAATATTATAATTTTAAATATATATGTACCCAATACTAGAGCACCCAGATTTACAAAGCAAAATTATTAGAGTGAAAGAGAGAGACCCCAATACAATAATAGTAGGAGACCTCAGCATCCCACTTTCAGCATTGGACAGATCATCCAAACAGAAAGTCAACAGAGAAACAACAGACTTAATCTGCACCGTAGAACAAAGGGCCCTAATACTTAGAGAACATTTCATCCAGTGGTTCCAGAATAAACATTCTTCTCCTCAATTCAGGAATCATTCTCAAGGATATTCTATATGTTAAGTCACAAAACAAGTTTAAAAAAGTCAAACAAAGGAAATTATATTAAGTATCTTCTCTGAACACAACTATAAAACTAGAAATCAATAACGAGAAACTTTGGAAATCATACACAAGCATATTAAACAATATACTTCCAAATGACCAGTTGGTCAATTAAAACAGTAAAAGAAACTTGAAAAATTTCTTGAAACAAATAAAAGTGGAAGCACAACATATGAAAAACTATTGGATACAGAAAAAACATAAAAAAGAGGAAAGTTTATAGCCATAAGCACCTATATCAAAAGGGTAGAGAAATTTCAAACAACAGGACGATACATTTTAAATAACTATAAAAGCAAGTGCAAACCAAATCCAAACTTAGTAGAAGAAATAATAAAGATTAGAGCAGATAACAGCAAAATTGAAATGAATATATATATATATACACACACATGAAATTTGTTTTGTTTTTTTGAAAAATGAACAAAATCAACAGATGTTTAGCCAGACTAAGAAAGAAAGACAGAAGACCCAAATCAATAAATCAGAGATGGAAAAGGAGACATTGCAACTAATGCCACAGAAATTCAAAGGACCGTTAGAGGATACTATGAGCAAATATGTGCCAGTAAATTAGAAAATCTAGAAGAAGTGGATACATTCCTAGATATATACAGGCAATTTACCAAGATTGAGCTATGAGGAGCTTCAAAACCTGAATAGGGCCAGGTGCAGTGGCTCACAGCTGTAGTCCTAGCACTTTGGGAGGCCAAGTCGGGCAGATTACCTGAAGTCAGGAGTTTGAGACCAGCCTGGTCAACATGGTGAAACCCCATTTCTACTAAAAATACATAAATTAGCTGGATGTAGTGGCACATGCGTGTAATCCCAGATACTTAGGAGGCTGAGGCAGGAGAATTGTTTGAACCCAGGAAGCAGAGGTTGCAGTGAGCTGAAATTATGCCACTGCACTCCACTTTGTTGACAGAGTGAGACTCCTCCTCAAAAAAACAAAACAAAACAAGACTAAAACACCTGAATAGACCAGTAAGTAATTAGAGCAAAACCATAATTAAAGTCTCCAAGGAGAGAAAAGCTAGGGTCTCAATGGCTTCACTGCTGAACTTTATCCAACATGTACAGAAGAACCAATACCAATCCTACTCAAACTATTCCAAAAAATAGAGGAAGAGAAAATCCTTCCAAACTCATCCTACAAGGCCAGTATTATCCTGATACCAAAACCAGACAAAGAAAAGAAGAGAAAACTACAGGCCAATATCCCTAATGAACATTGATGCAAAAGTTCTCAACAAAATACCAGCAAACTGAGTTCAACAACACATTAAAAAGATCATTAATCATGACTAAGTAGGATGTATCCCAAGGATGTGAGGATGACTCAACACAGTCAAATACAGAAATGTGATACATCAGATCAACAGAGTATAGAATAAAAACTATAAGATAATTTCCATTGATGTTGAAAAAGCATATGATAAAATTTAACATCCCTTCAGGATAAAACCCCTAAAAACTGGATATACAAGAAACATGCCTCAGCACAGTAATAACTACATATGACAGACTCACAGTTGGTATCATACTGAAGTAGGATAAACTGAAAGCCATTCCTCGAAGATCTGGAAAATGAAAAGGATGCCTACCTTCATCACTGTTATTCAACATAGTACTGGAAGATTTAGCTAAAGCAATCAGTCAAGACAAAAGAAATAAGTGGCATCCAAATTGCAAGGAAGGAGTCAAGTTATCCTTGTTTGCAATGGTATGATATTATATTTTGAAAAACCTAAGGACTATCAAAACACTATTTGAATTGATACATAAATTCAGTAACGTCACAGGATACAATATCAACCAACAAAAACCAGTAGCATTTCTACATGTTAACAGCAGTCTGAAAAAGAAATCAAGAAAGTAATATCATTTACAATACCTACAAATAAAATAAAATACCTAGGCATAAACTAAACCAGTGAAGGATGTGTATAATGAAATTATGAAACACTGGATCAAAAAAATGAAGAGAATACAAAGAAATGGAAAGATATTCCATGTTCATGAATTGGAAGAATAAATATTGTTAAAATGTCCACACTACCCAAAGCAATCTGCAGATTGAAAGTAATCCCTATCAAAATACAAATGACATTCTTCACGGAAATAATTAAAACAATCCTAAGATGTATAAGGAACCACAACAGACCCAGAAGAGCCAACATACCCGACGTAAAATAACAAAATTGGAGAATCACATTACCTGACTTCAAATTACACTACACAGCTATTGTAACCAAAACAACAAGGTACTGGCTTAAAACAGACACATAGACCAATGGAACAGAATAGAGAACCCAGAAATAAATCCACACATTTTTAGCCAACGGCTTTTCAACAAAGGTGCCAAGAGCATGCATTGTGGAAAAGACAGTTCATTTAAAAACAATGCTAGGAAAATTGATATCCATATGCAGAATAATGAAACTAGACCACTATTATCATATATAAAAATCAAATGAAAATGGATTAAAGACAAATATAAAACCTCAAACTATGGAATTACTAAACAAAAACATTGAAGAAACTCTTGCAGATATTGGTCTGAGCAAATCTTTCATGAGCCATCACAGACAATCAAAGCAAAAATGAACAAATGGAATACCATCAAGTTAAAAAGCTTCTGCACAGCAGAGGAAACAAGCAGCAAAGTGAAGAGACAACCCACAGAATAGGAGAAAATATTTGCAGACTATCCATTTGAAATGGGATTAATATGCAGAATACAAAAGGAGCTCAAAAACCTCAACAGAAAAAAAATCTAATAATCTGATTAAAAATGGGCAAAATAACTGAATAGACCTTTCTCAAAAGAAGACATACAAATTGTAAACAGGTATATAACAAGGTGCTCAACATTACTGGTCATCAGAGAAATGCAAATAAAAACTACAATGAGATATCATTTCATTCCAATTAAAATGGCTTTAATCCAAAAGGTAGGCAATAATGAATGCTCCTGAGGATTTGGAATTGCTGTATTTTGAGTGTAAATTTAGAAAAGGAAGTGCATTTGGAATGTAAGTTAGTGGGACCATTATGGAGAACAGTATGGAGGTTCCAGACAAAACTCAAAATTGAACTACCATATGATCCAGCAATTCCACTTCTAGGTATTTACCCAAAAGAAAGGAACTCAGTATATTGACGAGGTATCTGGACTCCCTTCTTCACTGCAGCACTGTTCACAATAACCAATATTTGGAAGGAACCTAATTATTTATCAATAGACAAATGGATAAGAAAATGTTGTACATACACACAATGGAGTACTATTCAGCCATAAACAGAATGACATCTTGGCATTTACAACAACATGAATAGAACTAGAATGAGGACATGATATCAAGTAAAATGAATCAGGCAAAGAGATTAATTTTGCTTATTTTCACAATTTGTAGCAGCTAAAAAGTAAAACGAACTAATGGAGAGAGCAAGTAGAATGATGGTTACCAGACTGGGGAGTGTATTGGGGAGGGGAGGAAATGCGGTTGGTTAATGGGTACAAAAAATACAGTTAAAGTGAATAAGAGCTAGTATTTTACAGCTCAAGGTGTGATTATATTCAACGATAATTTATGTACATTTAAAAACAACTAAAAAGTATAATTGGAATGTTTGTAACACAGAGAAACGATAAATGCTTCAGGTGACGGGTAACCCATTTATCCTGATGTGATTATACACAGTGTATGCCTGTGTCAGAATATCACATGTGCCCCATAAATATATACACTGTATACCCATGACATGCTTTAAAAGAAATAAAAAATACTAAAATTAACCACAGAAGATCTGATATAAACCTCCAAAAAATACTGATCGATAGTTATGAGCGACATCTTCACTGCCAACATAATTTTGAGATGAAAATGTATGAGTAAAACACTATTTTTGATATTTATATTTACACGGATGTTGCATTTTTCAACATTGTGAAAATGCAAAGAATATAGAAATTCAAAGAGTATAGAAAATTCTAAATATAATTAGAATGTTTGCCTGCCTTCACTTAACAATCAGAGTTAAGAAGAATAACAAAGTCTACCATTAAGTTGTATTATAGGTTTTTCCTGACAATGTAAATATCCACATATTTCAACTCATTGAAGGCATACAAGTCATCCCATTTTTAATATATACCTCCAACTAAAGAAGATACAAATCCCTTCTTTGCAAACTTTTTTATCTATATTATCAATAAAATCTCTTAAAACCTATAATAATGTTTCAATCTTTCTATAGATGTAGGGTAACTTTGATCCTCCTCCTTCTTCTTCCTCTTCTTCATCTCCAGGATGAGGGTCTCACTATGTTGCCCAAGTCAACCTCCCTCGTAGTTCGACTATAGACCATGCCACTGTGTCTAGCTTGGTTTTGGCATTTCCTCTTATACTCACTGCTCACACTTGAAAAAACTCTACACATTGCAGATTCCACATTTTATGTATTTCATCCTTTCTATTTTATTTGCTTTCCCAGTTAATGTTTGTTACTTCTAACAAATCAATTCATATTCTCTCTATAAAAATTCCCCTCCCAGCAAAGCAGAATTTCAAGAGGCTAGCTAAGCAAAGCCTGGGAGAAAGCCTCCAGCCTTATCTACATACTGTGAAACCCAGGAAGAATTGAGACAGAGACTTATAGCAAAGCATTTTGGGATCCATCCAAAGGGCTTAGGCAGAGAGGTAGAGCCAAGCAAGATTCAATTACATGATAATGACATAGTCTATCCGGGAGAGAAGAATCAGAGTGTGTTTGTTAGATGGAAGATAGGGGCACTCTTGGAGTCCATCCATTATGGATATTAATTAATTAAAATTCTAGTGCATTCATTGTCTCAGCCATGGACAAAAAGAGTTTGTAAGGGCAACAAACCAGCTCACTGAGATGATTTTCCTCACACAAGTGTTTTAAATTATTTTAAAACTTAGATATAGGGCCAGGCACGGTGGCTCACACCTGTAATCCCAGCACTTTGGGAGGCCAAGGCGGGCAGATCATGAGGTCAGGAGATCGAGACCATCCTGGGTAACATGGTGAAACACTGTCTCTACTAAAAATACAAAAAAAATTAGCCAGGCGTGGTGGCAGGCATCTGTAGTCCCAGCTACTACGGAGGCTGAGGCAGAAGAATGGTATGAACCTGGGAGGCAGAGCTTGCACTGCAGAGCATGTTCCATGGGAAAGCTGAAGTAACACTGATTTGGTGAAAAGTCAGTTATCCAATCCCTAGTTGTATGTGTGTTTGCCTTATTTTTTATTTTGCCTGTTCTTACATTCCTTGAACCTGAAAAAGTATCTCTTGACTTATATATATATATACATGTGCATAACACCAAATACACATTTGGTCTGCAAGAAGTAGATCTTGGTGAGGGTGAAGTTGATTTATTGTTTGTTAAGAATGATTTTAGTGTGGACTCTTGTATTTTAACATTTATTGAGTGCCTACTCTCTGAAGTACTGTTCTGTATGAGACACTTCACTCAAACTATTTGCACTTAAAAAGCACTTAGGCAGAATTCATTCAGACAGTTTCTTAGTCATGGTTGCCCTCTCACAGTAGCATTTTAGAAGGATGACTTCTGTATTGCATTAAAAGATACACTTCAAACAATCTGAATGTAATTCCATGGCAATCATACATCTTAGGTTTCTGGAACAGATGCTGTATGGCCTGATCTGCTTTAAACATACTATGATCAAGTTGATCCAGGGACAAGATTAGCCAATGTGATTCTGGGCTCAAACATTTCAAAGCTTTTAGAAAAGGAAGTGCATTTTAAACACTACATCAGAATATATTTTGATCTAGCCTAGTGATCAGCATCTAAATTTTTTTATATTACTTTCTTTTTTACTTGTCACATAGTATTATGATGCCATAAAAAGAAAACTGCTATATTGTTTAGTAAAATCGTGATGACAGAAGATCTTGTCATCTTTCAAACACTGTAAAAGGCCTCTAAGTGAGGTTTCTGCAATCCTGCAATTATAAAATAATACCATATCTTGGGAAAATACAATATAACATGATTAAATATAGTTCTAGTCTTCTTAGCCAAAAATTCTCATACTTCACTTCATTTGTAGAACCTGTTTAAAGATGATGATGCCAGTCTGTGGAGATTAAATACTGAGATGCAGAAATGTCCTAAATTATCTGGCTTCAGTATTTGACTCTCCCATAATGCCTGCCATATAAAATATAATTCCTCAGAGATGTCACAAATAAAAATATAACTATGACACTTGCTAATTAATATTTTACAAAGACACATGCAAGAAGTTATATAGGGAGAAATAAATTCATTTCCAATTAGTAGTACCAAGCACTAACATGAGCTACCAGCTTTCTATACTATGACCGCTATCCCCAACACCTGCTTACTTTCTCACCATACCTTTCTCAAGTTTTAAACTCAGCGTAATTCACCTTGTGATTTCCCTTTATACCTACCCCTGCCATTTGCTTCACTAAATTCTCATCCACTAGAGTGTAAACTGTAAGTGAAAGTCATGCACTAAAATATTTAGTTTCTTGATCTATTGCCAGCACTAGTGTCTGGCAGGTAGTAGACTTTCAACAAATATGTTCTGAAAAAATGAATGAATTATTTAAAGTTCAGTTTGGTTATCAACACTTACAGGAGGTCTTTTTTGCTTCTCACCTAGTACCATCAACCTAAATTAGATGCCTCTCTATAGTGTTCTCATGTTAATAAACATATTTTCTATTGCTGTACATACCACATTATTTTAGAATTTATTTGTTGATGTGTGTATTTATTCCTAGACGTTGAATTCCTTCTCGCTAGGGACCCTGTTTTATTTATTTCTAAACATGTTTTCATGCCTAGTAGAGCATATGACACATATGGGACATTGAATATATATCTGTTGAATACATGCATGAATAAATTCACCCTTAATACTTAAAAAAAAAAAGTGTGTGTGTGTGTGTGTGTGTGTGTGTTTGCATTTATCAAGGTTCAATTCCACCCAGGTTTCTTCTAGGGATTGTCAAGTTTTGGTGCATCTGCTTTAGGGACTAGATTACATTTTGATTCTTTTAATTTAAACAAAGATTTTATATTACCAAAAGAGAGAGATTGCTCCTTTTGTTTTTGTTGTTGTTGTACGTTCACATGCCCTTCATTACTTTTCAAACTGAATACCATAAAAACATTAATATATTATGTATCTTTGTTCCAGGCTCCTTTTGATAGTGGGAAACGTCAGTATTCTCAGTGATTGGGGTAGATGATACAGGCATTTTACTAACTACCTTCAATACACTGCCTTAAAGAGTAAAACAGTGGTTCTGTTTTCATTGCAGAGCAAAACATGTGGATCCACCCCAAACTCTATTACAAACACCCTTTGGTTTATTTGTGATGCAATGGATATCTTTCCCTTACATAGTTACCATAGTGTGAGTGTGTATTCTCCCTCAGTACATAGTTACTCTTTCAAATAATTATTATAGTAACCTTGGATTGTGGTTAAGAGAAATAATCATTGACTATCAGTCATATCTTCCACTGTGTATCATTTTATCTGTCAAAAATCTATACCTAATTTTGAAATAATTCATGCAATATCTGTGACAAAGATTTGCTTTGATTTCTATATCTTAAAATGAAATGTAATAGAAAACCAGGAAAGCAGATGTCAAATGAAATATGAAGGTCTGGGCAAAAATGAATCTATTAGCAGAAATAAAAACACATATGGAAGGTAAATTTATTTGAATGTCTACAAAATTTGTTTATTTTCAGTAGCGGCAATGGGATATTCAGGAGTTGATGGCCAGTATATGAGGCCAAATGGTTAGCAGATGATGCATAAGAGCCACAGGGAACAGAAACAATAAGAGATAAATACTATAAGATCAACAACAAAAAAGAGGATCTGGCACTCAGGTTGTTCTATATGGCTGTTCAAAATTCTGTTCAGTTGCTTTTGTTCTTCTCTCATTCAAATGAGAGTCACTAAAAAACAAACATGACCTAGAGGCCTGTGTAGAATTATAATATATATGATTCCAATGTCTAATATTAAAAGAATGCTAGCTATAGTTGAGAAAACTTTGAAATAATCTTTTCTCTGTTCACATCTTAAAACAGAATAACTCTGACATTGTCACATTTCCTTTTCCTTCTTCCTTCTTAACTAAGTGAATTACGACACTTCAATTGACAGCAGCCTTTCAAAACTACAATTTCCGTAGGCATCTAGAAATAAAGCCATGCAGAAATATGCTTCCTCTATCAATAACAACAATTATGGTCTTTTAAAGTTTTATATAGATGTGAGGAATTTTGGCTAAATCAGACTTCTTTAGTATTTGTGGATAGATGTTAAAATAAAATATGTTTTCATTCTACCATTTGGAACCAATTATTTTGATTAACTTTTCACTTACCTTTTTATCTTGTGGATTTTCAAAATTCGTGTTGATGAGTGCAAATATTTGGTAAGTGCATAAACGATCAATTTTGAGATACAGTTTTTGAAGTTAACACAAATGCATTTTGATAATTTTCCATAATATGAAGATAAAATATTTAAATTTACTTTCATGTGACTCAATTTTTTCTTTCATAAATTGTACTATAAGGATTAGATTAATCTAATTTTATAATTTATATCAAATTTTATAACAACTTCTCTCTTGCAGTTTTATTTTCTGGCTAAGTGCATTTTGCTTGATCAAATTTGGAGATATTAATAGTTAAAAATTTAGTTATCTTGTTTGATTTTAATCAGTAACACATTTTATCAAGTACAAATTTACCACCAATATGTTTAATTTTACTGACGTTAATATATATAGTTTTAAACAGAATTAACCAGATAGAAATTTTTAGAATTTTATGTATAAAAATTTCAATGTGTTTAAATACAATTGTGGTCAGAATTATTGTTTTATTTTTCCTTTGATTTTTTCTTATAGAAACATTCAAATTGAAATATTAATAAAATGAATGTTTCTATTTATTTTGAATTCAATTGTACCAAATAATAGCTGTAAACTTCTTTAGTATTACACACATACTCCCATTTTTGAAACCCTTGAATCAACATTATTTTCCTTGTTATCTTTTTTTGAAACTTTTTTTTTAATTTGCAAAGGTTATTTTTCGGAGAAGATACAGATTTTTTCTTGGTCATTTTGGAATTGATCTTGTAGGATTTTTTTCTTATAAATTTGTAACAAAATATTATAAATTGTTAGGATTTCTATATGTACCTATAACATGATAATGTGTAGCATTAGGACAAAGGTCTAGGTTCTTTGTACTGAGATAGCTCACGTATTCCCAGAAGAGAAGCACTGGAAAGAAAACAGTCAATATCAAATTGCCCTGCTTAGATGTATGCTGAAGTGAATTTAGAGTTTATTAAAAAATAAATAAATTCAAGGCCAAAATTTCCAAACACTCTTTATATCTACTTCTGCAGAATATTTTTGATCATATAGAGAAGGGTGATTGCCAAGTTGTGTTGAGTGCAGTGAAGAACTCATGAGAAGACACTTATTCAATTATTTTAAAATGTGTAACTCATAAATTCTTTCCGATAACTTCTTTTTAGCCATTAGGCTCTGTGTAAAACACAAGTTGAATCCCTAGTTGTGGAGGATATACGTAACAAATAAACAATTTCTGAATATTCTGTTAGCTAATAGTCTATTTCTTATGGTCTTCTAATTAACGGAAGAGGAAAAGTAAAGGCCGGGATGGGTCTTGATTTGCAATTTGTAATTGCTGTGTGAGTTGAAATATTTCTGGGAACTAATAGCAGGCAGGAGCCAACAGTTATTTGGCAGAGAGAGTCACTTATTTGAGTAAGTAATATTAGGAGGTATAAAAATATATTAGACACTATCAACTGTCAGATAAGCAGAATAAAGAAAAATTTTTTAAAGTTTAAACAAGGAACCAGATAAAAGACAGAGTCCAAATCACTGTATTGTACACCATAATACACAACTGTATATTTTCTCACAGTATTTACAAAAGAGGGTTTGGCAACCCTTCAAAATGAGACAACAATTTCCCTAGTCTATTTTTGTATTTTTGCTGAATTTAAAGATCTTTAACATTATATCAAGTAATAGAAGGCCTCGAGAAAAAATAAAGTAAAATGGAAGTGCACCAAAACCAAATTTCACATAGGATTTTGCTTTTCCACTCTTTTTACTTCTCTCTTGCTGCTATCTGAGTATATAACTCTGCTTTCACTTTAGAGCTCTGGGATAATCATGACCTCATAAAGATTTGTTTCTAGAATGAATTCTATGAAAATATTTTCTGTATAGAACTGAAACTAGACATCATTGTCCAGGTCATCTTTATAGCAATTCAATATTCCTTTGCTTTGATGAAGACTGTCAAGGTTGTAAAATCCAGAAAGATATTTTCTTCTCCCCTCTTAATTACAATAGCACCTACTATTTGTACTATTAACCATTCTTTTATGCCAATATAACTCTTTCTTCCTAATTTTCCCAAGGCTGTTTTTATGGCATGGTAATTTTCCTTAAAATTCACAATTCAGCTTAGTACACCTTTAAGCAAATATTGTCAGAAACTAAACAATGAAAATGAGTGGCCAAAGAGAGGCAGTTTAAATTTTTAAGATTGTCCATGTTTTTTGGCACATAACTGAGAAGTGACTGCAAAATAAAAAGAACCTTCTAATACAGTATTTCATCTAGGCATACATACTAATATTGATTTAATAACTGCAACTTCAAATTACACATCTCTGATCCTTGCCATATTTTTTGTGTTTACAGCTGATAACTGAAAATAATCTTCTCTTTATTTCATGTTTGGTTATGCCCTTATAATTTTTAATGCAATAGCATATTTTGCCACACCCATTTTTATGAAAACATTTATTGTCTCCCCCTCAAAAAAATGACAATGGGAAGACACATATTGTTATTATTAAATTCTTCCAGTACATGGCATTCCTCCAGGATCAACAGGGGACTACTTTCTCTTTGTACTGCTTCATTTTTCTTCTACTTTCCTCTATGTTTTATTTTAACAATTTCTCAGTATTATTTTTGTGACCCCTCACTTCTGATCTCATTACAAAAGTATCAACTATTATCAGCACCTAAAATGTTCTAGGCATTACTATAAGCACTCATTTAATTCAGAAACAACACTATGAGGTAGATGCCCATTTTAAAAATGGAAAAAATTAAAGCCCAAAGAAGTTGAAAAACTTGCCCAAGGTCCAAAGCCGGTAAACCTCACACTAAGATTTCAAACTTAGGCTGTCTGGCTGAGAAAGTGTCACTGCTAAACACATTGTCACACACTCTGTCATTTGGCCTAGCAATTTCTATTACATATTTCCTCTTTCAGTATAGTATGTCTTCACTCTCTTCCAGAAATATTTCTTGTTTTTAAGTTTCTCTTTCTTATTCTACTCTGATTAGGAATATCTCTCTATATTCACTTTTGTTCCTTCTGAAGTCTAACTTCTTCAACCTGAACTTCTAGGTCACTTTTTAATATTTAATCATGAATTACAGTAAAATTCCAAACTTATTAAAACCTTTAATAATTCATAACTCCTTTAAAAATGCTAAGGAATAAGGTTCCAGTGGTAATGTTGGATACATTTCTTGCTCTTCAGGACATGAAGATTTGCCCAAAGTACCTGTTACTTACAAAGAAAGTTTATTACTTCCAGGCAAAATCAGAAGTACATATCAAGCAGAGGATAGGCGTACACAGCACATGGTTTACACAGTTATTCTTCCAATAATAACTTTTTTCTGTAGAACAATAATCTCTGGTCTAGCCAATGCTCCTCAATCCATATTCAAAAACTGTAATGCAGAGACTGGAACTTTGCTGATAAGGAAACTATAGTTTTAACATCATTGACTTGGGTGATCCAAACTAGTTTTGTTCATTTTGTTTTGTTTTGTTTTGTTTTGTTTTGGTCTGGGTACTTCATTGTTTTTTCACAATGAAGGCAGCTACTCAAACTGGTCCAAAGATGTTAATTCATCAGTAAGTCCAAACAAGGTTTTCTGATGAGAACATTACCTCTATTAAGAAAAAACACCTTATTTATCCACCTGGAGCAGGATGAGGTACGAGGAGAAACTGCTGAAGCATCAGAATGCAGTTGCTACATTTTCTGCAAACAATAAAAAAAAAATTCAAATTCTCCAAGGGACAATCTAGGAAGGAGAAAAAAGAGCCAACAAGTTTGGTCATCTGTTTAAGGAGAGAGAAAGTGAATTCCAGGAGGCAGCCATGATGGCACAAACAGTTCACGTGGAATATAAATGTGTGGGGTGTGTGGGGTGTGTGTGTGTGTGTGTGTGTGTGTGTGTGCATTTTCTGCACTGTGAAATGTGACCCTTTTCTACCACCTGAAGGACTTTAAGAAAAACAATGCAAACATTTCAATACCTGGTGTGAATGGATGTCATCTGAAAATAGATGACGCGGCCAGATTTTGGATCTGAGAAAGGGTGGAGGCATATACACATGTAGTTGAAAGATCCTCAGCTGTTTTCTGAATTACATGGGTGACACTATATTAATTGCTTAGTAAGTCAGCAAGACAATATTGATTTAAATCTGGAAGCCAGAAACAACAATTTAGGATGATCAATGAATTCACAGATGGGGGCCAAAATGTTCCCAATTTTGTGTGTGTGTGTATGTGTGTGTGTGTGTGTCTTCCCAAGGCATGTAAACAACATTTTTTTTAGAACAATACAAGAAACATTTCCATTATTTTACAACTCCTCTTACCAGAGCCACAGGAGGAACATGTGTATCATTCTAGACTTATGCCAATTTATTAAATAAAGACTTTTTGTTGTGTCTGAATTTGCAGATTTTCATTTATATAATAGCCATTCTTCTGATCAGAGCTCACTTTTCTCAAGTAGCACTTGACTAAAAAACCTTTTTGTACTAACTTCATCTGTGTACCCGTTTTCTATTGCTGTGTAACAAATTACCACAAAGTTAGCAGCTAGAAACAGCACACATTCATTACTTCCCAGGTCCTGTGGACCAGGAATTCTACCATGATTTGCTCACAGAATGAAATCAAGATATCATTAGAGACTGTAAGCTGATTTGAGGCTCAGAATCCTCTTTCAAGATCACATGATTGTTGGCAGAATTCAGTTCTTTGCAATTGGAGGTTTGAAACCCTCAACAGCTAAAGGCTGCCTGCAGTTCCATGCCACTTGAACATTTTAATAAGCAGTTCATGCAAGTCATAGCAGCATGCTTCTTCAAGGCTTCTGATGAGTTTTTCAGTCCAGTCTGCTAAGACAGAGTCTTGCAGAATGTGTTGTAATCATAGAAGTGACATCATATCACCTTTGCCAAATTCTCTTCATTAGAAGCAAGTCACACACTCAAGTAAGGGGATTACACAAAGGCATGCACACTAGGAGGTCAGGATCATTGGGGTTCAGCTAGGGTTGGTATGCCATACCCTGACTGCTTTAGTAAATTGATCATACTTTATATTGTTCCTCAATTTTGTTCTAAATGCATTTCTATCACATTGCATATAGTAACTAAGTCATTATGTTTGTGTTTTTCTTCTCCAGCCATTGCCACTTAAATTTCTATCTCTGAAGTCTGCTAACATAGGTATTTAGTATGTTTTTCTAAATAAATCACATAATGAATAAATAAATGAAATAATTAATGCATTAATGTTTTGCATTCATTAAAAACTTGAGTATATAACGATTTGAGTACTACAGATGTAAAATCATCTATGCCATGAAAACTTTTGGATTTGAGCAAAGTCTTGACATTTGTTAAATTTTTGACAGATTCTATAGAGTTGGTGCTATAGTGGGCTGATGAGTTGAAATGCATAATAGCACATGGAGGAGCAGGCATAAACATGAAAGTTCATCGATAAGAGCAACAGGTTCCTATGGGACATATAGAGTGATATTATTAGAGTCATGTGAAACCCCTCACCACCATCTTCAGGAGTCTCCTTTTTATTTCTTTTTTGACAGTCTCACTCTGTTTCCCAGGCTGAAATGCAGTGGCACAATTAAGACTTACTGCAGTCTCAACTTTCTGGGCTCAAATGACCCTCCAACCTTTGTCTTCTGAGTAGCTGGGACCATAGGCGTGCACCATCGTGCCTGCCTAATTTTTGTATTTTTTATAGAGATGGGGTTTTGCCATGTTGCCCAGCCTGGTTTCCAGTTCCTGGGTCCAGGTGATCTACCTGCCTTGGCCTTCCAAAATGTTGGGATTACAGGCATAAGCCACCAAGCCCAGCCAAAATGTTTAACTGTAGATTCGATTTCAAAAAGATAGGACAAAAGGATTGAAACTATTTGGGTTTTAAGATTGTCCTTTGGGGACCTATTTCTACTCAAGATAGCACTATTTCAAGAAACCTTATGATATAACTTATATATTAAGTGGCTATCATGACCCCTGAAAAACTATTAATTTTTTGCTCATTTGATTCCACATTTCACATATGTGAATCACTCAACATTTTTATATTTTATTATATTACAAAGATAATAGACAATATCCTTTAGCTTAGTTTTTATTCCTTAATAAATTAAATGTAGTCTTTTACCCTTCTCTATGGCGACCTATATCAAGTATTTTGAATACTTAATTTACTAATTTGACTTCCTATTCACCCTTTCCTTTTAGCTAGCCTTTTGTTTAGAATTCTTACCATTATTTTCAACTTATTTTTAAACAGTTTTTTTGAAGCATGTTATTCCAGACCTTTAGATACTCAGAATTTCAAGCCAAGCAAGACTACCTGTACATAGGTCAATTGAGAAGGCAGAAAGATCAGTCATGCCTTCATACTTATATTGTGGATCACAGAACACCAGAAAGACAGCATTGCTTACTTTTCTCACTCCTCTCCTCTTTCTCTTGAATGTGTCTTCTTTCTCATTATTCTCCCCCAACTTCATCCAATTCCCATCACATTTGATGGTATGAACAATGTAGTCAGTATAGAAGTTCAAACCCATCAACGCACTGTCTAGAATACTGTACATGCCAAAAAAGAAATCAACCTTGGGCTTCTACATTTATTGCATTCACACTGTAGGAGGAGATGTTTTTAGGATTCTCCCACCCTGCCACTCCCAACACCCACTCAAAAAATGAAAATCAAAAAAACAATTTTGTTGCAGCATTAATCTCAGTAAGGAAAACATATCTTTAAAAATAAATTGCAAGATTCCATTTTTTTTTATTGATTATTCAGTCAAGACCTTGTTTTCTGGTAAATTCAAAGATGATCTAAAGCATCTTTTCTAAAGCATTTCAAAGACCTTTAATCTTAATTACTACTTCATTGTAGCTGTCAGCATTTCATTATAGGTGAGTCATTCTAAGGCATTGTTATTCTGATCAGCTTCTACTTGTCAGATCTTTGATTGATATAATCCTTTACTCACTTGACTTTTGCTTAACTATACCAACTAGATGTTGCTATGAAAATCCAAACTGAAAGAACTTTATTTGATTAAGAATTGTTGAAGTCCATATATTTTCTATGGAACTGATTTTTTCAGTATACTCACGATAATTTTGCCTAATCGATGGATTAGTCCAAAATAATGGTCTCCCATAATGTTCTTTATAAAAAAATTCCCCCTTTTTGATCAGGCTTTCACTTAGGTGAGAGTGTAACCAAAACTTAGAGCCTTAGCTCTACTCTTAGTTACCATCATCTAGGGTTTCTGGTCTCAGCACATCATTTATAGGTTATGGTGTCCTCATGGTTGCAGATTTCTTTCAGCTCCTATTATTATAGTGGAAGAGAGATCATATGATATTCTAGAGATGGCTGCATGCAAGCATTTAAAACTTTTGAGAGAATACAGAGCACTAGGGAAACTATTATTATGACTATTGGGAAGATAATACCAAGAGTTTGGAGTATGTTCCTTACCCAAGATCCCCATAAAGCAAACCTCCTAAAATCAAATAGGTCAAAGAATGAGCTAAAGAGCTTACTCACTTGACTAAGCAATTTATTTGTGAATCAACTGCCACTGGATTTCTATAATCTTCATTTTATGTATTTCTCCATAGGCCACAAGTACCAGCAGCTGCACAGGTACTTTTCTGTTTAGCTAATTCTATTATTTAACATAACTTCCACAAGAGAATTTAAAGACTAAGCTCATGCAGTAGGCCCCAACAAACAACCAAACCAAAATGGAGTTGCTTGGGCTAAGACTTTAAAGAACCACATAGATTCTAGAAGAGACCAGGTTTTGTTTTTTCTCCTGCAAATCTCTACAACCACCATTTCTGACAGCATAGGTTTCCACCCCCTGAAATTCCCATTAAATCTTTTAGCAAAATTCATTGCCTCTCGCCTAGAGAACATCAAGCTTCAGATGATCATCCAGCAAAGGTTCCAGCCAGTTTCAGGTGAAGACAACATCCCTGGCCATCAAGGAGCTACCCTGCCTCCACTAGACAGAGCAGGGTAAGAGTTTTGCAATCCCCAATAGGTGGGGACTACGCTGCAAGCCTTAATGAAACAGTTACAGAAGAAAAACAAACAAACAAACAAAAAACCTCTACCTCCCATAAAGATTTATGGGGATCACATCTCTCAGGGGGATGATGAGGCAGGAAATAGGGTCTGGAGGCAGGAAACATGAGGCCAATTCACACATCAGCTATAACAGGAAATATCCTCTCCACAGGGTCTAGGCCAAGTAAATGACTTTGTAACTTTACTTCATTCTCTCCATTTACACAAAGGTTACTCCAAGTAACCAATGGAATCCTGTAGGGGGTATTTAAACTCCCAAAAATTTTGTAATGGAGCCTTTGAGCCCTGCACTTTCACTTTCAATAAATCCCTTCATTCCTTAAAAAATAAAATAAAATAAATAAATAAATAAATAAATAAATGAAATCAATGAATTTAGATAATTAAACCAAATTTCATGCTCTGGGCCTTGAATTAAATTTTAAAAATAAAAAGCAGTGTGTGCTAGCATTTAGGATCAAATTAGGTGGCACTCGATAAAAGTTGCATAAAGATTTTTTATACATTCAATGAGAACCATATCAGTTAAAAGAATAGAGAGCCTTGATTGATCAAATAAATGCTGCATGAGTGTTTGTCAAAATGAAATTCAAGTAGCTGTTTTTAATTTTAATATTTAAGTGTTTTTTCACTTTAAGAATTCAAACACATACAGATTATGTACATACATATGCAGGTAGCTCAGGTTCAGTACACAGAAATTAGTCCCGAGATTTCTGAATAAATCACCAAGAGTAGTAGAGCTGGATGAATAGGTGAGCTGGAGAAGCAGGGTAGAAAACTTTGAAAAGAGAACTTGCCAATTCGAAACTTTTCTAGAAAAGACATTTTCAAGGAATGAGGTAGAGACTGCTTCTCTAATTGGTAAGAAATGCTTCAGTAGGATAAGAACGAGACAAGCAATTCGTATTTGGTATTAAACTAATTGCTTGGCCTTTTCACTCATGTGACAAGTAGCCAAATTATTTTGTTTGTGGCCTAATGTTCTCTCTTCTCAGGGTTATGTATAGAGAAACTTGTCAGTTGTTACTCCGACTCCTAGACAAAGATAAATTTGAGTTTGTACCTTTGCAGCATATGGTTTATTCTCAGTATTTCCCATAATTTGTCTCCCATCTTTTTTTCTGTTAAATACCTAAAATTCAAATGCCTCACTTTGCACTGAGCTGCCCTATTCCTACTCATCAGCCAGTCTGGTCTCTGGAATTGACATTACCAGGCAATTTCATTCCTATATTTTCAACCTGCACCTGCCAATATATATGCATATTTCCCCCACAGATTACTGACATGTTAACATTTCTCCCATCATAAAACAACGTAAAAAGAAGTGAACCATACAGCAACCTAACAACCACTATTCGATACTTTGTTTCTTTCATCCATTATTGCCGAGCTGCTAAGATCATGAAGATGATATGAGGGCTAATATTTCCCAGGGGAATGGTACTTCTATAACAATTTCATGAAAATATTATAAGATTAAATAATTTGAAGAATATTTGGATCAGAAAAATTGAAACATAGTTTTTCATTGCACGATTTATAAGAAATCAAATATGACAATTTTCATTGTGAACTTACAAGATATTGTCTAATGACCATAAAGATTTTCATTTTTCATTCATCCAATTATTTATTCACAGAGGAGAAAATAATTTTCTTAGTACATTTAAGTCTTTTTGAAAAATTATCATGTACATTTAGAGTCTCTAACTTCTGACTTTAAATGTTCATCTCAATCCAGCAAAATGCACATTTTGCCTCCAACTCATTTGAATCTTCTGTGACAATTGTCAACAATATTTTCCAAATGGTAGAAAAAAACAAAGTAAAATAGGGACTAATGATCTTTTCAGTTGTTCACTTACTACATCACAATATTTCAAATCAGTAATTCTTCCCTCCACAGTTATCTTTCCCTTTGACCTTCATTTTTTTCTCTGTTATGATTTTCCTTTCATGTTTGTAAAGTTCCTTCTCAGCGTTTTTGGCAAGCTGCCTTATATTTGCCCAATTATGTTCACAAGAATGCTCATCTCTGATAATCTTACTGTATATATTCACTGGATTATCAAATGTGTTCTTTAAAAAAAATCTATCTACATTTTCATGACAGTAAAATTGTTCTCCCTGCATTTCTTCAAGCTTCCGGTTCTCATAGATGGCTGATTGCATCTCTTTCTGGGTTTTCCTGGGAAATCTTCAAATTTAATATGTATAAAAATATCTATTTTTTTCTCCTGTATCAGAGCACATGTCACTACCATCTGTTCACTCAGCCATGTCAGAAACCTAAAAACTGTTATTTCCTTCTTTATTCATTCTTCCCATAAATCATGACTGAGTTTCAGTGGTTCTGTTTTCTTTATATCTTGCAATTCCATCACCCTATGTAAAACTTAAGGCATACTAAATTAGTTTAATCTGTTACCTGTCACTTGATTATTGCTGTATATTCCTCATAGGTTTTTCTTTTCCCAGTCTTAGCACATAAGAAGGCTTTCCGAATTTTCTTTTTTTTTAATTATTTTTTATTATTATACTTTAAAAACACAAATCTGAACATGTGTCTTTGCAACTAAAATCCTTAAATAATCTCCATTATACAGAGGATAGTTCAAAGTTCATTTGCAAGTAAAACAATAGTATTTCAGTTCCTACATGATCTTCCCAAAACTTGTCAGTTCCAGTCATTAGTTTAATCCTATTTGCCCTCCTATTGAAATGTGGTTCATTTGTTATTGAAGAATAGATAACTAGAACAATTTTATCCATGATTGACTTCCTATCTACTTCTGTGTCCTGTAAACTTATCTGTGTAAGGGTTGTTATATTATGATTGAATCATGTTAAAGTACAAGCAGGATTTTTTTTTTTTTTTTTTTTTTTTTTTTTTTTTTTTTGAGACGGAGTCTCACTGTGTCTCCCAGGCTGGAGTGCAGTGGCACGATCTCGGCTCACTGCAAGCTCCGCCCCCCGGGTTCACGCCATTCTCCCGCCTCAGCCTCCCAAGTAGCTGGGACTACAGGCGCCCGCTACCGCGCCCGGCTAGTTTTTTGTATTTTTAGTAGAGACGGGGTTTCACCATGTTAGCCAGGATAGTCTCGATCTCCTAACCTTGTGATCCACCCGCCTCAGCCTCCCAAAGTGCTGGGATTACAGGCTTGAGCCACCGCGCCCGGCCTCAAGCAGGATTTTTATGAGTTAGGTTTCACGTTTATCTGAAAAAAAAATTTTAAAATCCCAAGTTCAACACCTGTGAAAAGAAGGGGGAAAAAATTGCAGCAATACAAGTATGATTCAAAATTAGAAAATCTTTCAAGAGGTCAAAAGACCCTCTGTATATCTAGGAATCATGTTTTCTTAAAATTGCTTTAATATCTTAATTATTAATATAGTCATATCAATTTTTGATTAATTTTTGCCTTGTCTTTATCTTATTCTTAACTTTTGTGTATATTTAGTTTAACACATATCTTTGTAAATAACATGCCAATATTTTTATAATCCATTTTAAAGCTCTTTTCATTGAAATAATTACCAAATTTAAATTATTCTTCTCCATAACTTTTTTCTTTCACCTTATTTTGTGTTTCATTTTACTCACTTCTTTTCTATTTTTATTTTCTATGCTTTGTTTTAGATTGATTGAATATATTATCTCATTCGATTCTATTTTGGAAATTATACTATTTTTTTTTTCTTTTTGTGATGATCACAATTATGTCACCATCCCGACTTGGTGTCAAAAGTCTGGAGTTAATAACTTTACCAATGATACAAACATGTGTTGACACCTCTCAACGAATAGCTAACATTGTACCTATTAAAGATTTTACCTCCCAATGATGGCAGCGGCGGCATGTCTGGAGAGGCTGCCGTGAAGATGTTGGCTGTATTGGGGTAGGCGTGGTCAAGATGGCGCCACTGGGGGCTGAGAACAGACAGGAGCCCTGCCCGCTACTGAGTTGGCAGGGTGGGAGTCCTGCACTACCGTGTGCAGGCTGCAGCCGCCCAGCTATGGCTTCAAACCCGGGCATCCCTGTTTTCTCAGAGGTCCAGTAAGCCACCCTGCCCCCGCAGGTTTGGAAGTGTCTGCTCCCTGGCCTCTCCCTTGCTCCTGGTGCCTGCTCTGATTTGTGCCTGTGCCACAAAGCAAAGTTGTGGTCAAGCCCGGGAACTGTTGCAACCTGGCTGGGTATGCAGGAACTCAGGGTCGTGATGACACACCAGCCCCCTGGCGCCTCATCCCCCTCTGGACTTTGGGCACTGACTAGCACACAAGGGAGGCCACAGGGACCCAGGGCGGCTTTGCACTGGCCTACAGGTGCCCTTTGGCATGAACAGCCTGGACGCCATGGATGCCATGTTGATAGCAGGAGGCAGACAGGTTCCTGGGCAGAAAGACAGGTTCCTGCCTTGAAGGTGGCAGAGACAGCCTTAAGCCTGGGGCGGGGCTGCCAGTTTCGGGTGGAGTCTGTAGCCCAGAAAGAGAACTTACTGTGCTTTATTTGGCCTGCCCATGGCTGCCCACAGACCAATCAGCATTCATTTCCTCCCATCCCAGCCCATAAAAACCCCCAGGCTTGGCCAAACTCACACAAACTCATGCCCAGCTGTGAGAGGGAGTTACCCACTTTGGGTCTCCTTGACTCTTCTGGACGATCTGATAGTGGAAAGGAGCTACCCACCACAGGTCTCCTCTTCACTAAGAGCTGGACACATGCCTGTATGACCTGCCTACGGAAAGGAGATACCCACTTCAGGTCTTCTCAGAGCTATTCTGCCTCTCAATGAAGCTCCATTCCATCTTGCTAACCCTCTGTTGGTCCATGTACCTCATTATTACTGGATGTGGGACAAGAACTTAGGACATGCTGAATGGTGGGACTGAAAGAGCTATAACATAAACAGGGTGGAAACACACCCTCTTCTCACCACATTGTGGATAACAAGAAGGAGAGAAGATCTGCAGCCCTTCTGGGACTGCAGACCTAGGGGCTCCATAGCCAGGCCTATGACACACTGTAATACCCTTCTTTGAAGCTTTGCAGTTCCTGGTGTCCAAGCTCTTGGGTGTCACCATATTCCGCTTGTCCAGATGCTACTGCCCTTGGTGGAAGTCACTTGCAGTATGTGTGGTCTAGCCCCAGCCTCACATGGAGCTGCCACCTGTGACAGAGCCTGGAACTGTCCTTTCCATTACAGCCAGAGCACCTGGCTGTGCACAGTGACCAGATTCTCTGAATATTTGCTCACACACCCCTCACCGCTCCATACCTGGCTTGCCCTTGTCAGGCATGGTATTCAGGGCAGTAGCGTGAGCTGAATGCAGCCTGCCAGGCCGAGTAGGCAAAATGAGCCCAGCAGGCACAAGCAAAACCCAAGCAGAGACAATGCTGGCCACAAAGTCTTCTGGCTGACAAAGCAACACCCCAGGGATCCTGTGACACTAATATTATTTTTATAATTTTACGTAGCTACAATGTTATTCAAAGTTCAATGAGATGTTTTAAATTTGGTATCTTTAGCTTTAACTCTTTTACTGTAAAATAAAATATATGCTTAAAAAAGTATACAAAACTTATCAGTTCAGCTCAATTATAACAGAACAATCATTGTATAAAACTGTGATAAAACAACAAAAAAGAGACATAGAGCACCCTAGTAGCTCCCTTCTTGCCCCCTACAAATTATAAACTCCCATTTATGAAATCACATTTGTACCAATTAGTTTATAACCAAATTATTTTTCTAAACTTACTATTATTATTATTTTGAGACAGAGTCTCACTCTGTTGCCTAGGCTGGAGTGCAGTGGCACAATCTGGGCCCACTGCAACCTCCGCCTACCAGATTCAAGTGATTCTCCTGCCTCAGCCTCCCTAGTAGCTGGGACTACAGGTATGCACCGCCATGCCCAGCTATTTTTTTGTATTTTTAATACAGATGGGGTTTCACCATTTTGACCAATCTGGTCTCAAACTACTGGCCTCAAGTGATCCACACATCTCAGCCTTCTATAGTGCTGAGATTACAAGCATGACCCACGACATCCGGGACTTTTGATAGACATATACTTTAATTTCACCTGGATTTACATTTTTATAATTTGTTATTGCTCTTTGGTGATTTGTTTCTTGTCAGATTCATTCTACTGTATTATTTTTTATTTTCATCCTTTTATATACTGTATTAAGTTCACCATAATTTATTGATCCATTCTGTTGTTCTTGCATATTTAGATCATTTCCAATTTTAAGCAATTATGAGCAGTACAGCCATGAATATTTCTTGTCTTTTCATGTACATATATAA
This sequence comes from Papio anubis, assembly GCF_008728515.1. Taxonomy (NCBI): domain Eukaryota; kingdom Metazoa; phylum Chordata; class Mammalia; order Primates; family Cercopithecidae; genus Papio; species Papio anubis. Next base: position 64,933,261 of record NC_044979.1, on the reverse strand, counting down.
ACATTTCAGTTGGCTAAATAAGAGAGGAAATAATGGACTATATTAATTTATATATATAAATTTTTATAATTTATACATTTCTTATTTTAATATATTTTGTATTTATATATAATTCATTTGAATTTACAATGTATTCATGTTTTGTTTTCTATTTATATTTTATATATTTTATAATTGTTTATATTTTATATTAATTTAGTTTATGTATATTATCTGTGTATATAAATGTTTCCTATATTTAAATACTATATATTAAAATTATAAATATTTATAGGATATGTGTATTTGGGGGCTGACCGGAGCTTGCAGTGAGCCGAGATCCGCCACTGCACTCTAAGGAGACCTGGCAGAACTCAAATGCCAAAAAAAAAAAAATAATAAATAAAAATAAATAAAACTAGGATATGTGTATTTGGTAGATACTGCCTATACCAAACTACTCATAAGTTATATATTTCCTCAACTTTCATGGATGAGGGCAAACTTTTTCAAAGAGAATCTATTTTCACAGCAAGAGTATATGGGTGGTGTTGTTTCTCATCACCACCAGCTTCTAGTATTGGCTTTCCAATTATACAAGGATTTCATAATTATTGCCTTACTACTGATTCCTAGTTTTGTTGGATGTGTCTAAAGAAAATGTTATCTATGATGTCAATAATTTGAACTTAAAAGAGCATTGTCAAATGCTCCAGTATATTGTCAACTGTGCAAATATTCCATATGTTCATTAAAAGTATCTATTGGGTAAATTGTTTTACATATAATCACATGATTAATTGTATTGACTATATATAAATTGTATTTATTTAATATTTTTATATTAATCATATTTTACATAAAAAGATGTATAAAATCTTGCTTGATGGCTTATTGATTTGTCTATTTCCCTTTTTAGTTTATTAAATTTCCACTTCATATATTTTGATGCTACAAAGGTGCACACAAGTTTAAGATGTTTATATCTTACTGGTGAATGGAATTTTAAATTTTCTGAATCTTTCTTACATTTCTCAAAGCCTTATTAGTTTTTTGAATTTTTAAGATTTAGCTTAGTGGCTGAGAGTTACTCACAATCAAATATCAACTTAATCTAACTCTGGAACTGAGATAAAATGAAGTTGGGTCATTCTCTCTGCAAATATTACACCACTGCCTCCTAGAATGCATCACTTCGATGTAGAGGGGTTTAAAAGGGCAAATGCCTTGTTATGTCTTGCTGTCTAACTTGATTTTTAGAACTGAAAATGATTGCTTAGTTCTTCCATATCTTAACCACATTTTTATTTGAAATGAGGGCAACAAGGATGAGAGAGGGAGCCAAATGTCCCTAAATGGAAAGGGGCAACTTATTTGATCCATATTATATTAACTTGCCTTAATAGGCAACTATTTTTACCTGTCCATATTTTCCTCCTTTTCTGAATTTGAATTGGAGCTTGATAGTTATTTACTGCCATCTTAGATTACTATATTCTTTCTAGTTGGCCCACATGCGGACATTACTGGTGTATCATTATCAGAAGTAGGATTTTTATAGATTTTTCAACACATTTGCAACTTTGTTCACTATATATTCCTGAATTTCAGACTTTGAACTAGAAAACACTTTCCATTACTCTGAAGTATGTCTTTTAGTGTTTTCTTTAATAAGGATCTGTTGGTAGAAAAATTTGTTTTTATTGGTATAAAAATGATTTTTACTCTAATTTTAGAAAGTAGTGTGTTGATTATTTTATGGATTATTTATTGTATTTTATTTTATTGAAGATAATACACTGTCATATAGCTTCCACTTTTGTACTGAAAATTAATCTTAATATTATTTATTTGACTGTACTATTTCTCTTCTCTCTGTGTACTTCAAGGTCTTCCCAATTCATTAAGTTGTGGATTTTTATTTTTACTCTACTTGGGATTCACTGGAATTCTTGATTAAGAGGAGCTTTCCTTAGTACTAGAAAATTCTCACTTATCGTCTCTGCAAATACTACCTGTACTGCCATCCTTTATTTCCTCTTTCTGCAATTCTATTTGAACCCATGTGAGACTTCCCTTTATCCACAATTTTGATAAATTTATTTTTATATTTTTATGATTGTGTGTTTATATTGTGCTTCACAGATTTTTTAAAGCTATGTCTTCCAGTTAACTAACCATTCACTTAGCTTTTAAAATAAACCTTTAAGTCTGTCCATCGAAGGTTTTATTTTTGGTAATATTATTAATTTCATTTTATTTTTATTTCTAAAAGGTGTATTGGTGTTCTCCACGTCTCTTTTGTAACATGAGTAAACATGCCCTTTACTCATGTTTAAAATAATGTTGTATGTCCTTAAGCAAAATAATGCTTTATGACCCACAGAGTATGAATTCAGTCCAATAATGCATGAAATGACTAGATTATAGTTACACATTCTCACAGATGACTTCTCTCCATTCAGTGTCAAAGTTGTACAGGCAATTTTCTTTTGGTAAACAGGCTTGTTCCAAGTTCATCCTTTCTCTCACTATATACTCAACAGGTTCCTGATTTACAGGCAAGGTAGTGAGTTTCCTTTTAGATTATTTGCCTCAAATATTTTTTTCAACATTTAAATTTACATTTCTCATAGTCTTACTTGTATTTTTATACATATTTCAAATGTAATAAAATCTACAAAGCATGATTTGATATATTAACAGTATTGATTACTTCCACTTTTGTACCCACACTAAGCACAATGCATTCTAAAACACTGAACCTACGGTATTTTTAAAACTTGTTTTTTTATATATCTCATTTCCCCAACAGTTCATAAACTTCTTTAATTAAGACTGTGCCTAACTTACTGATTTATATTCATGACACCTACCACTGATTTTAGCTCATAAAATACACTCTGTAAATGGTTAGATAGCTATAGTTTTCAAGATTAGGTGCAGAAATTACTTCCATTTAAGATTTACAGAGATTCTTTCCATTAGGGTTCTTATAAAAACCACTGTCTTTTTTAGTGTACATGAATAATATTTTCTTAATTTAAAAATGGCTACTATTGTTTGACCAGAGACTTGGTCTACATTCCATAGCAAGAAAATAACTGTCAATGGACAATTAATTTATGGAGTGCTTATTATATATCATACTGTATATTGGATGCAGACATTACAGAAATAACTTTTATGAATCAAGTCTCAAAGATGTGAATTGAAACCAAGATTATTATTTTCTCTTTTCTTTCCTCTATCAGTTTTTTTCCCTGAGTCTTAGATAAATTCTAGGGCAAGTTTTATATTTTATGCAGTCATGCTCAGATGATAAAAATTCCTCTTGTCACTTTTGATTATAAATATAATCCCATTTCCGAAAGAGTCAAATCTACAAATTTTGTTTGAATGCAATGTTTTCCTCTGTTCATCTTTTGTCAGCAGTGGGAAATGAGGGTCATGACTGATTTCTTCCTCATTTATTTTTAGCTAGCATTTTTACAAATTATACTTTAAGTTCTCAGATACATGTGCAGAACATACAGGTTTGTTACATAGGTATACACGTGCCATAGTGGTTTGCTGCACCCATCAAGCCATCATCTACGTTACATATTTCTCCTAATGCTATCACTCCCCTAACCCCCTACCTCCCAACAAACCCCAGTGTGTGATGTTCCACTCCCTGTGTCTATGTGTTCTCAGTGTTCAACTCCCACTTATGAGTGATCATATGCAGAGTTTGGTTTTCTGTTCCTGTGTTAGTTTGCTGAGAATGATGTTTTCCAGCTTCTTCCATGTCCCTGCAAAGGACATGAACTCAACTTTTTTATGGCTGCATAGTATTCCATGGTGTATATGTGCCACATGTTTTTAATCCAGTCTATCATTGATGGGCATTTGGGTTGATTCCAAGTCTTTGCTATTGTGAATAGCACTGCAATAAACATATGTGTGCATGTTTCTTTATAGTAGAATGATTTATAATCCTTTGAGTATATACCCAGTAATGGGATTGATGGGTCAAATGGTATTTCTGGCTCTAGATCCTTGAGGAATTGCCACACTGTCTTCCACAATGCTTGAACTTAGTAACATCTGCCCAGTAAAGACAGAGTTGGTTATCCAGGACAAATCTTATTAGATTAGTAATATTTTGAACTTTGATTTCCTTTTGCTGTGGCAGATATTGAAGAATACCTTTTCTCTTTCAGAGCATTTCGTGGGCTCATTGGAGATATGCTCAAATTGCTCGTCATCACTTACCTACTGCACTCTACATAAGTAAATAACTCTACTGTACTCCTGGCCACTTGTTTTTCCCCATGGCTCTCTTATCTGGGCAGTCCAATTATACCCAGTGATCTCTATGGGGACCCAGAGTCTAGTAAGTCTTCCAAGTCAATAAGACAGTTATGGGAAAGTTCCTTTTTTTTCCTCATATGGCCACATCTGATTTTTGGGAAACACACATTTGAACCATAATCTGCAGAAATTTTATTCATTTTAGCAAAATCCTTTATATGTTGCAACATGAAATATCAGTCAAATTGTCACCTTTGTATTTCCTATGCATGTAACAGTTTATAGTTTTTCTTATAATGGAAGAAGACTTATATCAAATTCTTCAAATGGCCTCCTTGTAGTCTCCAATGCCAGGCTTAAAGTAAAAAAATGTAACCTTCTTGCTTTCCCTATTGAAATATGGATTGCTCTTTAAGGCAATATTCTATGCAAAAAATAAAAAATCCAAACTTCTAAATCTTTGTTGAAACATCAAATTTACTTACATAACCAGAAGATGGGTGATGGTCAGAAAACTCATTTTTATCCACTTCCTATGTGAATTAAATACTGGTTGCTTAAAATAGTCTTTAAAATATAAAAATATCCAACATCTCTTATCTTAGGATCTCAGCTGAAACAGAGAAAGAATCCCATGTTAGCATCATTTTATGCAAAGATGAATAGGAAGTTGCTGTAAAAGAGTTCACATTGTAAGAGAAAATAATAGGTATACAATATTTACTGAAAACCTGATACGTGATTTAAAGACACATAATCTGTATATGCTGAGATTCCCAGAGAGTGGGAGAATAACTGTGTCAAAAACTGTGTCTGGTAATATAAGGTAAATTTTAAAAGGCAAGTAATATTTGAAGGGTACTTGAAAGAGAGCACTTAAAAGTTTGGCAGGAATAGAATAGCTAAAGAATATCCAGTCATAAGGAACTGTATATTCAAAAGCAAATAGTAATGGGAGAATACTTTTGCGGGGAGGAACAAAAAAAGGAACAAGCTTTGGTAGTGGCAAAAAGTGGGCAATAGAAATTATGCTGCTTAAGTATTGGGGGCAAGATGTGAAAGGCTTTATCCCATATTTTTAGAAAATGGAAAATTATTAGGGATTTTTAATTCTGGAGATTAACATGATGAGATTAGGTTGAAAATAAAATAAAGTGTTTCAGAAGATGTTTTGCATGAAGGAATGCTTCAAGACCGAGAAGTAGAAGATCCTGTAGAAACTTCTCAAAAATCAGGTTCAGTAGTTAAATATGTGTGAGATATCTATATTCAACTTACCACACTCATTAGCCTAGTGAATATTCTGACAATTTTTGAGATAAAAGAATCTATTAATACTGAATTAATTCAACATCAATCAAATGTGTTAGCACATATAATTTTAAGAACTATTAATATCTTACGGAGGTATCAAATATTAAGAAAATACCTTCCAGATAGCCTGGTGTTGGTGACATTTATGAGAGTCATCAACATTTATGACAGAGGCTATTTAGAAAGTGATTGCAACTGTTTTCATGAAAGATTTTGAGAGTCTTTACTACAACAGTGACAGTTGGGATAATGCAGAATACCAACGTAGAGGATTTATTCTACAAGAGACATTGAGAGATTGTGCAAAAAGGAGTAAAGTTTCACTCTGAGAGCTCCACCTTTCAATTGCTTGTGGATGTAAAACTATTCACAGAAAATAAGCAGGCACATAAGAGTTATGTTTAGCTTTCATTAAACCATCCATTTGGTTATCTTCTCAGAAGTATTATGCATTACATCAAATAGTGTTTTATTGCCTTCCTGAATGTGGATACCACTTGCTAATCCATTTGCTAGATGTTTGATAATTCAACACCCACAGGATTTATCACTCTACCCCACACTCACAGCAGACTCCTTTCTCAATGATGGGAAAATATATCTGAATAAAAACAATTAAAACTTATTTAGCAAAGAAGGAAGTGTCCACTTTTATGAAGTAAGTATCGTGCTTAAATAAACAGTGATACACTATGAAATGCCTTAACTATATCTTGTATTTTCTTTCTGATAATGTCTGCAACTCAGAAGGAGGATTTATGCTTTAAAAAAACAGTTATGTTTATAGTTTGAAAAAATTTTCTATTTCTTGTTGAAAATCTATTATCGTGACTTTCATTTCCAACTGTAGTGCTGACTATACATCCTGGGAGAAACACACACACACACACACACACACACACACACACAGACACTGAATACATAGAAATGCTGTTTCTAAATGCATAGCTGATGTTGCAAGATATTGAGGAAAATCCCCAGAAATATAAAATGGAAAAGAAGCTGAAAACCACAGCTAAAGTGAGACCTAAGACCGTGGGTATCTTGGGTATCTTGAGGGCATTTACTAAGTTTAGTAGCTGAAATCTTGGGTTTTAATTTTGGTATAAGTGAAAGGAAGCAAGGCTTTGGTTGTGTCTAAGGTGGTTACTTAGAAATAAGAGTTTTACCTAAAAGAAGAAAATTGGAAAGGTGCAACTTTAGGAAAGTGCAATCTTAAAATGTCTCCCCACAAGCAACATCAGGCAGTAATACATATCTGTATCAGCTCACATCCAAGGCAGAATTTTAAAAATAGCAAAAGAAAAATTTGGGTAGCCATTTATAATGATATGCCTGGCCTCATAAAGATACTGGTTTGGGTTTACAATTTTTGAGTAGTTATTAAGTCAATGACCAATTTAAATTAGGTTAATATATTACAGCATTCTGAAGTGCCTGGCAGAGAGAAATTCTCTGTGGAAAGAGACCTATCTATGACCTCACCGGGTATCAAAAGATTAGAGACAAAAATCGATACAATTGAAAGAAACATAGATGATTACATAACCATAGTGGAAAATTATGAAACATCAAATCTCATTAATTATCAGAACAAATGCATCCAAATTAATATACATATTGGACATTTTATAAATCAGCAAAATTTATCCAAATATTTATGTGCATATAAAACAATGCATCTTTAAATTAGAAAGTGAACATTGTTATATGATTCTTTGTCTAAATAAACACAATAATAATAATTTTAAAATACTGTAAAAAGCAAGATAATAAGAATATGACATCAAAATCCCTGGAAAAGAGTTGAAAAAGCATTTAACAAGATGGTATCTTACATTCTAATCACCAAAATATGAAATGAAAAGCAATAAAGAGGCTCCAAACTGCCAAAATCTGTTCCATTGGATGAATCAGTAAGATAGAAAAAATTGACATAGTTGATAAGACAGACAGAAAGGGAGTAATTGATGAGCTATATTAGAAAAAGACCAAAGAATAACCACAGATTAAATTATTAACAATATACTAAAATAGTTTAGGCAAATCGTTGTAAAATACTAGAGAAATTCACAATTTCTAGAATAAATAGAGCATCAAATAAGCAATAAGTCAATTTAAAAGGTGAGAAGACCCGACCATTAAGTACATATTATCAGTATTTTAAAATATATACCTCTATATCTCACTCATCAAAAATATTTCAGATACACTTAATTTAAAAATAAGATTACAAAGTGGCAATTAGTCATCTAATGTATATGATTTACAGAGTAATAACTTTTATATATATATATAGAGAGAGAGAGTCTCAAATCTTTTCATATTCTGTGAGGTCACAGATCTCTTTGCAGAGACGATTGTTCCTCTGCCAGAAACTTCAGAATGCTCTAAACTATTTACCTAATTTAAATTGGTTTTTGACCTAATAACTAATCAAAAAGCGTATAGATGTACACCCTTACAGATATTAGAAAAATCAATTAACTTTTTCAGGCTAGTATTAACTTCATATAGTACAAGATATTAAAAGAACAGAAAATCTCCAACATACTCTATATAAATGTTTATAGATGTAATTCCTAAATAAGATAATCACAAATAAAATAGACATCTAGAAACTGTATACAAATTCTCCATAGAACATTTCTATTTTAAAAAAATAATGCAATGATAGCTTAACATTAGAAAATATAATTTAATACATTAAATCAAAAGAGAAAATGCATATAAGTATTTTAGCCATTATAGTTAAAAAAATAAAATATAGCATCTATTCATGATAACATCTCTTAAAAACCATGAGTAGAATATAACTTATTTTCCCTGAAAATAAAAGTATCATAAATTTATAATTAGTATCATATTTAATAATAATATATGTTAGAGACATCCTTTTAAAGTCAGGAAAAAGCATACTTGCTTATGCCATGTGTATTTAACATTATGCAAAAAGGCATTATACTTAGCATGTAAAGACAAAAAAGGAGTAAGCAATGGTAAGAATGTTAAAAAAATGTAAAACTGACTCCAAGTATTATAAATTATATACTATTGAAAATAATATAATTGCCTACATAGAAAACGCAAATAAACTGAAGAAAATTATTGAAATTATTTTAAAAATTAAAGAATTAAAGACAGTTTGCTATGTAAAAAGTTAATATACAGCGACCAATTACATATTTGTATACCAACATGAAGTAGCTAGAAAACATAATTGAAAAAAAAATGTAATACCAATAAAATTATGCACATGGTTTTTAATGGGTCACATTTCCTTTATAAGAAAAATGACTGCCATTGTAGGAATTCTTTGTTGTTGGCATTTCATCTTGGCTACCCGTAATTTTTTCTTGGTCTCCCAATTCCTGGTTGCTCACATTCTTTGTATTGCAGAAACAATCTGACTAGAGTCATGGACTTTAATTAGTTCATTAGATTTTAACTAAGTTTAATTAGATTTTAATCGGTTTAATTAGACTTTAATTTGTTAACAGTATGTAGCATTTCCATCCAACGGGATGAAAAGTTGAACAATCTTCTCCTCAGAAAGCAACTATAAAGGTGAACGAAAGTGTCAACACAATTATTTTAGCATTCTGGAAATTAACCAAAGAGATGCATGCAAATGAAGAGAGAAGTGTTATTCATGAAAATTGCTGAAGCATGGGCAGATATAGGGCAATTTTGTAGTTTTCTTGATGAAGACCAGTCCTGTGCCTCAACTATAGCTCTGCTGCTGGACAGTTCAATCTGGATGAGACAGGCTATGAAACCGAGAGTCTTACTGCTGGTACCAGGGAAACTCACTTGATTTAGAATCTAGTCAGTTCCAGATGTGTTCTCATGAACAAGTAAATAAGGAGGATCAGCAGTTCTGCTAGTTTGAACTAGATTCTGTTTGGTGCAGGCAGCAGACCGACAGACTAACAGAGGATTCTGTAGGAAAGACCAAGAAGTTAGGGATACAAAGAAGGCTTGTTAAGTTCTTCACATATCTCAGGTTGACAGGAGTTGCTGACGTGCAAACAACATTGTGTAGTTAGCCCATGCCACTACACATTCCTGGTTGATGAAGCCAATAACAAACACATACACACACAGACACACACAGACACACACACACACACACACACAAAAGGTAGGAGAGAGAGATAGAGAGATTGAAACTGACTGACAGAATCTAAAATTAAGGGGAAGAGTTGAGTTGAAAATGGCCTGGAATCTGAATGTTCTTTACTGCACTCACATAGATCCATCTTTAGAGAGTGGAATCCTTATTGGCTTGAGTTGTTTGAGTGCGCACTCAGGCCCACTTTTCGCTTAACACAGAATATGCAGACACGGGGCAAACTCTAGGAAGCCAGGCATACAAATAAGCAGAAGAAAACAAACTGAGCAAGATATACACACAGAGATACATCATAGTCAAGCTAGTGAAATTCAAAGAAAAAAAGCAACTCAAAAACAGTAAGAAAAAAAGTAACTCATCACATACAAGAAAGCAAAGACATAATTAGTGATTGACTTCTTATTAGCAAAAATGGAGGGTCAAAAGCAATGGAAAGACATTTTAAGTAGTAGAATAAAAGTACCTGTCAGCTAGGAATTATATATTGAGAAAATTCATCGTTAAAATATGAGGGTAAAATAATATTTTATTCAGATGAAAAACTGTGATAATTTTTTTTTTTTTTTTTACCAGCAATTGGGTGTTAAAATAAATAGTAAAGGATATCTTTCAGGCTAAAAGAAAGTGACAATAGGAAATGACTTTAATGTATATGTTGAAATGAGGAATATCAGATACAGTAAATGTAGCAAAAGTACAATTTGGGAGGCCAAGGCAGGTGGGTCACCTGAGGTCAGGAGTTTGAGACCAGCCTGGTCAACATTGAAGCCCCATCTCTACTAAAAACACAAAAATTAGCCAGGTGGGGTGGTGGGCACCTGTATTCCCAGCTACTCGGGAGGCTGAAGCAGGAGAATTGGTTGAATCTGGGAGGCAGAGGTTGCAGTGCGCCAAGATTGTGCCACTGCACTCCAGCCTGGGTGACAGAGCGAGACTGTCTCAAAAAATAATAATAATTTTATATATATATTTATATATATATACACACACACACACACACACACCACACACATATACACATATTTATATATTATATATATATGAGTCTATACATGTATTTTTGGTTTCTTTAACTTATAAGAATCTACAAAACAATAAACATAATACTCATGAAATTATATAGATGTAGTGTGAATGACAATAAAGAAAAAAAGAGGAAGAAAAAGAACATATATTGGAGCAACATTTCTATATTTTTATAAGAATTAGGTCAGTATTATTCTGAAGTGGAGTATAATACGTTAAGATCTTTTGTAAACTCTTTAGCAGCAACTAAGTAAATAGCTAGAAAAGGGATTAGAAATGACAGAAGAAATTAAATGGTAGAGAAAAAATATATTTGATACAAAATAAGACATTAAAAGAGAAAGAGAGGAACAAAAACATCACAAATAAAATAGAAAGCAAAGAGCAAAATGATGGCCTAAAATTTTACCAAATCAATAATGATGTATTTTGAGCGAATGAATTTAGCATTTAAATGTAAAAGCTAAAACGCTAAAACTACTAGAAGAAGACAAAGATAAAACTTTCATGACATTGAGGTGGGTAGAAATTCCTTAGATAGTTCAGGCGTGGTGGCTCATGCCTGTAATCACAGCACTTTGGGAGGCTGAGGGAGTGGATAACTTGAGGCCAGGAGTTCAAGACCAGCCTGGCCAACATGGCAAAACCCCATATCTTCTAAAAAAAAAAAAAAAAAAAATTAGCCAGGCATGGTGGCACATGTCTGTAATCCCAGCTACTCAGGTGGCTAAGGGACATGAATCATTTGAAACAAGGAAGTGAAAGTTTGCAGTGAGCTGAGATGGCACCACTGTACAACAGCCTGGGCTACAGAGTGAGACTCTGTCTTCAAAAAAAAAAAAAAAAAAAAAGAAAAGAAAAAAGTTTGAAAGAAAAAAATTCTTAGATATATCACCAAAACATAAACCTATAAACCTTAAAAGAAAAGACACCATTGTACTTCAAGAGACACCTTCAAGTAAATTAAAACACAAAATACAAACTGGGAGAATGTATTGTATTTGTAAGTGATTTGTGGTGAACTGACCCTGCGTGGCACCCAGTATCTTCCTCCGGGTGCGCATGTCTTTCGTCAGTCCCTTCCCATTCGATGTAGGTAGGGTTTTGACTTGCTTGTAACTCATAGAATATGGCGAAATGATGAATTATCCCTCTAATTATTGGCTATGTTATATAAGACTTTGTCTCAGCAGAATACAGCAAGAGATTCTCCTTGCTAGCTTGATAAACTAAGTAGCCATGATGAGGAAGCCCACGTGTCAAGCAACTATTGGCAGCCTTTAGGAATCATGGGTAGCCTATAGGAACAGTGGATACCATTTAGGACCTTAGGAAAGCCTCCAGACAATGGCCAGCGAAAAGCTGGAACTCTCAGTCATATATAAAAAAAAAAAAAAAAAAAAGAAGAATTATTCCAGCAACCTGAATAAGCTTGGAAATAGATCTTTCCCTGATTCAGCCTACAGAGGAAAATGCTGCCCTGTCCAAATGTTGATGACAGCCTAGTGAGACTGAGTGTAGAGGACCCTGTTAAGCCATGCCCAGATTTCCGCTTCATAGAAATTGTGAGATAATAAATGAATGTGTTGTTTAAAGCCACTAAATTTGTAGTAATTGGTTATGCAGTACTATAAATCAAATACAGTATATGTCTTACAAAATACATAAAATGGATGCAAACGATATAAATAAACTTTAAACTCAATATTAAGAAGTCAAATGTTTCGATTAAAATGATAAAATGATTTAATAAGCATGTATTTAAAAATATAAATGGTTAATAAACACACAAAGGGTGCTCAGCATCATTACTCTTTTGGGAAACCCAAATTAAAAGCATAATGAGATAACACTAACCACCCACTAGGAGGGCTATAATCAGAAGGATAGATAACGCCAAGTGTTGGCCAGAATGTGGAGAAATGAAAACTTGCACATAATGCTGGTGGGAATGTAAGTTGATATAACCACGTTGGAAAAAGATTTTCGTCAATTTTTTAATAGTCAAGCAAAAACTCATCATATGAGCCAGCAATTTCACTCTTATACATATTACCTAAGGAAAAAAGAGTATGTATGTCCACATAAAGATTGTATATGAATGTTCATAACCACATTGTTTGTAATAGCTGGAAGTAATTCAACATCAGCTGGAAAGTAGATAAGCACAATGTGGTATATCTATACGATAGAATACTATTCAGCAATACAAGAAAGAAAATACTGATTCATGTTACATCTTGGACACACATCAAAAACATCATGCTATGTGAAAGAAACCAGGGAAAAAGTCTCCATATTATAAAATTATATTTACATAAAATTAGCAAGCAAATTTATAGAGGCAGAAAGAAATCAGTGGTTGTGTGGGTCTGGCTGGAGTTAGAGGCAGAAATAGACTGCAGATTGAGTGACTGGTAGACAATTTTAAGGATGATGGAAATGTTCTAAACGTTTCAATGTCCTGGATAATGCTGATGGTTGCACAACTTTAAAAACTGACTGAAAATCATTAAATTGTATACTCACCTGGGTGGAATTTTTATACATAAATTATATCTAAATACAGCTGATAAAATAAAACAGAAGGGGAATATGAGGTAAACACTGTTGTTGTTCTGCCTGTTAACAATGGTCCTTTCCAATAGCTAGCTTCCCCTTCCTCTACTGATTAATTTGGAGCTAGAAACATACAACTCAAGCTAGTCCAAATAAAATATAGTTCTCTGGAATTTGAAACTTGAAATAAAAGACACAAAAATTGAGCTATATTTGAACTCAAACATAGTTCTCCTATTCCATCTCTTTCTACTACAGAGATCCGGAGAGGCATTTGGTTTCTGCCTTCTCTGGTGATTCATGTTGTCATGTCTGTGAGTGGATTTTCTCCCAACAAATTCATTTTTCCCTGTGTTGGAGTAGTTTTCTATTATTTACAGTCAAATCAAACACAACTAGTGTAGAATTAAATTTAAAATCTACAAACGCTGTATTTTAACAAGAAAACACATAAATTGCAAGTCACTTATTTCGTCTTTATAACAGTGTTTGTACCTTTAGTCACTCATCTTCAACATCCGTAAACAAGAAGGAAATTGACAAACGGGGGGATTTGCAAAGTCTTAAAGCTATGAAAAAAAGGGTATTCTTTGAGAGATTAGTAATAGACCCTTTAGAGGATTAAGGAAGTAATAATTATTATTCAAATACCTACTAAAATGACTGACAGAGAATTTTTATATATCTTATTTAATCATAAACAAGATAAGTTATGTTTTTATATTTTATAATTTGAGGAAACTGACAAAATAAGAATATGTATTTATACAGTAATAGAAAACATTTATGGATCAACTGCTAGGCATCAAGATTTGCTCTAAGAGCTGTATGTAATTTATTCTTCACAAGAACCCTATGAAGTAAGAACAGTTATCATTACCACCCACTTTGAGAAGAAAACAAGAGGCTCACAGATGTGAATCAGTTTGCCAATGAAATCCAGTAAGTGGCAAAACTGTATTGCAATGAAATCAGTCTGGTTGGAGTCCTTAATTGTGTAACCCCTAAACTATAAATCCTCTTCCATTGCCTCATGTGTGATAGCTGTAAACTGGCAGAGCTACAGTTGTAATATATTTATTTGCTTCTAAAGTCTGTGATATTTACTTATCAACATACTCTTCAACATCTAAAGGAACATATCTGGTGATGGGCAGGAAGTAGAAAGAAGAGGTGCAGTGGGGAAGCTAGATATAAGAATTATTTTTTTTCTTGTGCATTTTAGGTGGGACTGAGGAAACTAAATGAAATTGGAGGGTAGTACAGTGTGACTTCATGATACTAGAGATGCAATTTGAAAACTGTTAGGTTGCAGAGAGAAAAGGATTTTCTCCCACACCATGTTCTAAGTTTCTCTGAAACAATTATTTTGTTTTAGCCCTCCAGGGTCATGATGGTAATACACAAGGGTAAAGGCTAGTGTTTAGATGCTTTGGCTCTGCATCCCACTGGATGACTCCAAATTATATCCCTTCTCTGCTTCTAATTTTCTCTGCAATTAAAGCTTTTCCCCTCTGCTAGGGTTGTCTCACAATTCAAGGTGTGATCCTCAACATTTCTCTGTTCCATTTCACTAGTCTTTAGAATGTTATAACATAGTGATGCATAATTTATTTTCAAGAAAGTATTATCTCTAATGACCCCACATAAAGTAATTTTGTAATGTAAGAATGGCCTTTTTTCTTACATTCTTACATTCTTACAATATGTCAGACAAAAGCAATTTTCTCTGACATATTAACCTTCACTGAACATTTTTCTAATTTTATCCAGGCAGGATCACACAAGTGAAATGTGAAGGATAAATGATGTCCTTATTTTTTTAGGGAGTTTTTTATGCCATTGAAACTTACAATAAATAAATAAATAAAGTGATTCACTTAAAGGATTAAAGAAAATACCTTGTAGAATAGAAATAAATTGCAAAATACTTTGCAATGTTTTTAGAAAGTGTTAACATCATTGAAAAGAATTGAGCTAACTTAGCAACCTTTTAAAAATTTTTTAAAGTTAAAACTATTTTTCTACAAATTTTATTTCAAAAGAAGCAAAGTCTCAAGTCCTTGGCCTTCCCCTTTCCTCACTAGGTGTTTCCTGAGATATCTCAGTGTAACTCAACGACTCCATGGAACACAGTTTTAAAACCAGAGAAATAACTTACTATAAACCTTAGAAAAATTACCTCTAGTGTTAAAAGTAAGAGTTACCAGGAAACAAGGCAACACTGGGAGAATTTGGTCATAAAAATAGGTTTTTATGAGACTGAGAAAACAGGGAGAAGCATGTGCTCTGCTATGATGCTCACTGACCTGTAGCCAGTCAATGATGAACTCAGATCTATAATAATAGAATAAATTAAAACAATAACAATAACAACAAACACATTTTCCTCCTAACCTCTTCCCTATCCCTCCCTCACTTTATCCACCTCGAAATTTTTCTCACTGTCCTTTTTTAATTAAGTTCCAGCCCTATGGACAGCCAGGCGCTGCCACTATCATAGCCACAAGGAATCCTTATTGAGAGAAAGTTGACCTAGTTTTGATGACCATGGCATTATAATCAAAATCAGAAAAGGTTCTCTCTTTCTGTAAAGAGCCAGATAGCTCTTTATTCTCTCTCTCTCTTTCTCTCTCTCTCTCCCTAAGCCCAGTGTTATATATCTGCATCATATTTAGAAGATATATTGTCTGTCTCAGTGCAGCAGTCTCTTTGGGTGTAATTATTTAATTACCTTTATTGAAAAAGTCATCTCAAGTATAAAATTGATCTCCATTGTGCTATTCCATGATACCTCTAATATAACACAATTTAATTGCCCTCTGGCAGAAGTATATTAGAGTATTAATATTTAAAACAATGGTCCTAATCTCATAGATGTAGACTGCTGTAAAGAAGTTTCATTCACTATTTTCTTAGTTGCTTAGCACAACCCTCTCTTCAATCTCAATTTTGTACAAATATGTGCCAGAAACAGGAAATACTTAGTATTAATGTAAAGCAAAATATTAACTGTAATAATTTTTACTTTTTGTGAAATAAGGTTAAAGGCAGAGTTAAGAAGACCACTTCAAAGAAACAATGTCAATCACAGAATGTTAGATTGTTGTAATTTAAATCAACAAAAGTTATATGTCAATAAGTAAAACGTTTGTTCCATTATGTTTCTTTCACAAATCTTTTGTCTTATGATGTTTCCTCTTATCTCTTACATAAAAGAAATAATATATTTTTATGTAAAAGATATTTATTTTTATAAAGTACTTCACAAAGAAATAAATGTACTTTAGTAGTCCAAGATGATGTACATAAGGAATTAGAGTTTTCAATTTTTACTAAAAAAATATGCAGTGTAATCACAGAAGAAAAAACATCCTTATCTTCCAAAAGTAGGAAAGACATAATGTATTTTTGTAACCTGGTAACTCTGTATCTATTACTTTCAGAATTAAAGTGGTTCCTGAATTGGTTTATAAATTAAGTTGATGTTATCATTTAATGCTTCAGTGTTTCCTAGCTTATCTTATGTTGCTCACAAATGTTATTTCATCCTTCCTTTGGAAGATCTTGCATACAAATTAAAAGTATGCACATGCAGTACAATGTACATGAGTAAATACACTTATATTTTTCCTCTACCTACAGTTTATTTTCCTTGGAATAATCTAGAAAACAATAATTATTATTTTTAAAGGTATTGATTTCAAAGAAATAAAGGTCTTCATGGAATAAAAGAAGAAAAAAGCAATATGGAGTTTATAATGTCATTGGAATCTAAAAAAATATATAAGATATATGAAAAATCGTAAAATAATTTCCAATTTACCTGATGCTCATGGCAGGAAGTTATTGTAGGCTTGATTGGCAGATGAAGTAGAGAATGATCCTGTTTAATGATAAATTCTAAGGACAACCACTCCACTGATATTTAAATTCCCTTGAACACTAGTAGTGAATTTCTAGTCTCTGAACATGTTCAGTCATCAGGAAATTAATCTAGTGAAGTCACCTATGTCATTTTCAGAATGTTTTGTAGATTATAAAATTCTTCTCTATATTAAGTTAGAATTTACTTCCATTAACTTTGAATCCCTAAATCTGACTTATAAAGAACAATGGAATAGGTAACTTCTTATTTGCTGAGACTATCTATTCCATTTTCAAAAAGTTATGTTAATTATTAAGTTATTTTCTATTTTGAGTTGGAATTCACTTCCACTACAGAACAAATATACTTCCTCTCTTCCTAATGACAGTTTACATTTTTGAGGCTCTAGTTCTAACCCATTATATCATTGTTGTTCAATTTTTTAGAGGCTTCTGGGAAGTGTTCAAGAAACTTGAGAATAAGAAGAGAAAGAGAGAAAAGGGAGAGGGTGAGACAGTGGAAGGCAAAGAGAAAGGGAGAGAGAGGGCAGAAAAAAAGCCAATAGAGATGAGAATGAATGGAGGGAGCAATATTTTCCACATCCCTAAACTCTGCTTCATCCAAAGCAGCTCTGCAGCCAGCTCTTTTCTAACTTAGGCTCCCATGTGAGATTCAATTTTATTTAAAAAATTAAAAATCAATAATTCTATGAAAACCTTAACCATTTCCAAATTAAACACAAATTTAATTTTGTGATTTATTGTTAGTGATTTTTCTCACAACATGAGAATGCAGCTACTTTAAAACGTTGAAATTAATGTGAACATTAAACCTCCTGTACCTCCAGTTTAGAATAGAATCTCATTATCAGCTGTTTGTTGGGTTCTTTAGATTTCCCTCAATTTTCTTCCAAATGGTGTTAGAGTTTCACAGAAGTCTCCCATTGGTTCATCAAGAAATAGCTCTCTTCCATATTTAAAGTACTAATAATTGTTTTCTGCAGCAATTCTGCCTACCCTATGGACAATATACCTTTTGCTCCTTGCAAAACATGGAGACTCTTTCACCATTGACCACTGAGGACAATCTGCATCATTCTGAACAACTGTCAGAGTAACTGTTTTGTTGCTGCTGCTAAGTCTACTGAGGTCTATGACAAAATTGTCCGTGTTAAAACCCAAGATATTGTTGTCTCAGCTAAGAGCAATGATGTCCATGAACAGCACATTTAGCACCTCACTCTCCATGTCATCAGTAATGGCATTACCATCTCACTCATCACTGTCTTTGCCCAGACATCACCACTAATGTGGCTGTTTCATAGCTAATATGCTCACTACTATGCTGCTGCGCCTGCTGTCAGCAT
The DNA here is from genome assembly GCF_008728515.1 of Papio anubis. Taxonomy (NCBI): domain Eukaryota; kingdom Metazoa; phylum Chordata; class Mammalia; order Primates; family Cercopithecidae; genus Papio; species Papio anubis. The sequence continues at coordinate 64,914,718 of NC_044979.1, read as the reverse complement.
TATGATAACATGATGTCATCAATACCTTTCAAAAAACGTTTTTAGGGTTCATGAAAATCTAAAACTCTATCAAATTTCATTATTTTGAACAAAACATCTCTTGCTTTTTGACCACTAAGGACATTTTAAACATTTTTTCTATAGTTTCAGTACACTTTTCAGCTTGCACACATCCCCATGAGATTTGATGAGCAGGAGAGGGACATAAAAGAGATACTGCACAGAAACCATTATCATGAGTGTAGTGGACATCGAGAGACCACAAGAATTCAGATTTAGCAATGGCAAAAGTCTTGGTAGCATTGGTATACTAGTAGCTATTATCTTATGCCCAGCAGCAGCTGAAGTAGATTGCTCCTTAGCGTGACTGACAAGTAGTGTAATCTGGTCATTTTTCTTGATTATGTAGATGCTTTGCCTGATTCTCTGGCATTGCAGAAAATCTGATGGACCCCCTTTGTACTTCAATGCATTTATATTTTACTCAGAGTAGCTACAGCAGATTATGACGTGACAGATAGTCATCATGCTAGACATTTGAGTAGAAAGGACTTAAACTAAAAAGAAAAATACACAAAAAGCAAACTTTATATTTTGTAGAAAAAATTCAAGGTAGATGACAGTGTATTGCTTTGAAAGGAAGAATATTATGTATTTAAAATATAACTGTATTAATATTATCAGTGATGATAACTGCAGTCTTTTAAGATAAACTTTGAATTTATAGGTCACAAATACAATGTAAACTTAGAATAGAAAAACTTAGAGTAAGTATACTGCTGCTTTTTTTTTTTTTATTTACTAGCTTCTTTACATGAAAAAAGATGAAAAGAATACAGGATTATTGGGACCACCTAATAAAGTAATAGTTTTAGAATTGTTTTAAAATATTGTTTATCCTAATTGGATATCAGGAGGTATTATTCCTTAATATTCAGAATAAATTACAAAAAGTAATCAATAAAGCTAATAGAAAAACAACTGAGGTGAATTAAAACTACTTTTATTTATCATGCAGTGAATACTATATTAACTCCTTCATTGTCAGTTTTCTTAGCAATGTCATGGGTGTTATATCTGCTTTAGCAAACTTCATATGACTTTAATGATAAAAACCGATAGTAAAAATCATATTTATTTGCTGAAAACTTTTGTCTGACCAGAATTAATTTGCACTAATTGTTTTTATCAAGAGAAACAGAATAAATAATGCTGATATCACATATGTTCACCAAGAGCTCAGTTACTTGTCATGATGAATGTCAGACTGATTTTTTTTTTCCTTTTTTTTTTGAGACAGAGTCTCGCTCTGTCACCCAGGTTGGAGTGCAGTGCAGACTGATGTTTAACACCCTTTGTTTTTATGTTGAAGTAGAGCACTAGTGAAGGTGTCCAATTAAAATATATCTGACCAGGAGAGAGGAGATATTTCGAGCAAGATAGCAGAATAGAATGGTTCAGCAGTCATTCCCCATGTGGAAACAACAAATTGAACACCTAGCCACAAACAAAATAAGCACCTTCGTAAGAGTCAAAATCAGGTGAACAGTCATAGTGCTTGGTTTGTTTGTTTGTTTGTTTGTTTTTGAGACGAAGTCTTGCTCTGCCGCCCAGGCTGGAGTGCAGTGGCGGGATCTCAGCTCACTGCAAGCTCCGCCTCCCGGGTTTACACCATTCTCCTGCCTCAGCCTCCCGAGTAGTTGGGACTACAGGCGCCCGCCACCTCGCCCGGCTAGTTTTTTGTATTTTTTAGTAGAGACAGGGTTTCACCGTGTTAGCCAGGATGGTCTCGATCTCCTGACCTCGTGATACGCCCGTATCGGCCTCCCAAAGTGCTGGGATTACAGGCTTGAGCCACCGCGCCCAGCCTGCCTGGTTTTAACATTGTATCAAGGAAAGAGGCACTGAAGAGGGTAGTAAAGACAGTCTAGTATTGCCTATACTACCCCTCCCCCATCTACCCTGGAAACATGGGGAGAGAGAATCAGAGAAACAGAGTTTGCATACTTGGGGGAGTGAGAGTGAAGCAAATCTGGGACTTTGCACTGGAACTCAGAACTGCCCTGTCACAGCAGAAAATGCAGGGCAGAATTCTGCTAGTTCCTACAGAAGGAGCATTCAAACTAGCCCTGGACAGAGGTGAATACACCACCCCAGGGGTAGAAACCAGAGTTCCAGGTATCCCCACCACCCACAGATCAAAGAGCCCTAGACCGGGCACAGTGACTCAACATCCGTAATCCCAGCACTTTGGGAGGCCGACTCAGGCGAATCACAAGGTCAGGAGTTCAAGATCAGCCTGGCCAACATGGTGAAACCCCGTCTCTACTAAAAGTACAAAAATTAGTCCGGCATGGTGATGCTCACTTGTAATCCCAGCTACCGGGAGGCTGAGGCAGAAGAATCGCTCAAAACCCGGGAAGTGGAGGTTGCAGTGAGCTGAGATTATGCCACTGCACTCAGCCAGGATAACAGATCGAGACTCCATCTCAAAAAATAAAAAAATGAAATAAATAAAGAGCCCTAGGTCCTGAATAAATTCAAAAAGCAATCAGGCCACAAGAACTTCAGTCCTTGGGCAAGTACGAGTGCTGTGCTGGGCTCACAGTCAGTGGAATTGGAGTACAAGTGACCAAGCAAGACCCAGCTGTGGCAGACAGTGGAGTGCTTGCATCACCCCTCCCCCAACTCCACCCAGAGTAGCTCAGGGAGACACTTCAGTTTGTGAAAAGGAGAGGGAAGAGTAAACAGAACTTTGTCTTGCAATTCGGGCACCAGTTTGGCCACAATAAACTAAAGCACAGAGAAGATTCCTGAAGCCCCTGATTCCAGGCCATAGGTCCTGGACAGCATTTCTAGATGCACCCTGGGCTAGCAGGGAATCTGCTGTGCTAAACAGAAGAAAGTAGTCCTAGCAGGATTCACCAACTGCAGACTAAAAAGTCCTTGAGCTGTGAATAAACATCAGTGGTAGTGAGGCAGTAGTCACCACGGTCCTGAAGTGAAACCCAGTACTGTGCTGGGTTCAGGTTTGGCCCAGGGCATCCTGACCGTGGTGGCCAAGGAAGTGCTTACATCAATTCTCCCCTGACTCAAGGCAGTCCAACAAGAAGAGAGAGAGAGAGAGACCCCTTCAGTGTGGGGGATCATGAGAGAAAAGAACAGGAGAATTTGCCTGGTAATCAGGGGAATTCTCCAAGATCTTACCTAAACCCACAAGGGATATATGAGTCTGCAAGACTTGCAGCATTAAGGAGCTGGTTGTGTCCCTTTTGCAGATACACCTGCAGTGACCAAAGACTTAGATAACAATATTTAATTCCCTTTGAATTGAGACTTAAAAGACTTCTCAAGAAAGATAAGTACAGAAGAACTCAGACAGTGAATATTTCAATAAATACCTAACTTTTCATGCCCCGACATCAACAAACATCCACAAGCATTAAGTATATGCAAGAAAACATGTCTTTACCAAATCAAGTAAATCGGGCACCAGGAATCAACCCCAGAGTAGCAGAGATTTGTGATCTTTCAGGCAGATAATTCAAAATAGCTGTTTTGAGGAAGTTCAGAAAACATTAACAAAACAGAGAGAAGAAATTCGGAATACAGTTAGAAAACATTAACAAAGAGATTGAAATAGCTTTTACAAATCTAAGAGAAATTCTGGAGCTACAAGATTCAATTAACACACTGAAAAATGTATCAGAGTCTCTCCGTAGCAGAATTAATTGAGCAAAAGGAAGAATTAGTGAGCTTGAAGATAAGCTATTTGAAAACACACAGTCAAAGGAAAAAATACAAAGAATGAAACACCCTTACAAGATCGAGGAAATGGCCTCAAAAGGGCAAATCTGAGTGTTGTTGGCCTTAAGAAAAGATAGAAAGAGAGACTGGGGTAGAAAATTTATTCAAATGAATAATAACAGAGATCAATCCCAACCTAGAGGCAGATATCAATATTCAGGTATAAGAAGGTCATAGAACACCAAGCAGATTTAACCCAAGTAAGACTATCTCAAAGCATTTAATAATCAAATTACTAAAGGTCAAGGATAAAGAAAGGATTCTAAAAACAGCGATAGAAAAGAAACTAACAACAGTTAAAGTAGTTCTAATACTTTTGACAACAGACATCTCAGTGGAAATCTTACAGGTCAGGACAGAGTGGCATGACATATTCAAAGTTCTGAAGAATAGAAAACTTGTATCTTATAATAATATACTCAGTTAAAATAGCCTTCAAACATGAAGGAGCAATAAAGACTTTCCTAAAATAACAAAAGCTTAGGAATTTCATAAATACAAGACCTGTATTGACAAGAAATGCTAAAGGGAGTTCTTCAATCTGAAAGAAAAGTGTGTTAGCAAGCGATAAGAAATTACCTGATGGTACAAAACTTACTGGCACATGTATCATTCTCAAGTATAGACCCTACGTTAGGCCACAAAATAAGTTTTAAAAATTCCAAAAAGCACCATAAAATCATTTCAAGTATCTTGTCTGACCACAAAGAGATAAAACTAGAAATTAGGTGAGACCCTCCTGGCTAACACGGTGAAACCTCGTCTCTACTAAAAATATAAAAATGAGCCTGGTGTGGTGGTGGGTGCCTGTAGTCCCAGCTACTCAGGAGGCTGAGGCAAGAGAATGGCGTGAATCTGGGAGACAGAGCTTGAAGTGAGCCGAGATTACACCACTCCAGCTTGGACAACAGAGCGAGACTCCAAAAAAAAAAAAAAAAAAAAAAACTAGAAATTAGGAATAAGAGAAACTTTAGAAACTGTGCAAACACATAATGAAACAATCTGTTTCTTACCAAGAAAGAAGTAAGATTACTAAGAGAGAAGGCTATAGCACCGTGCCTACATCAAAAAAGAATAACAACTTCAAATAAGTAAACTAGCCATGTATCTTAAAGAGATAGAAATATAAGAGAATACCAAACCCAAAATTCGTAGGAAAAGAAATGTTAAAGATCAGAGCAGAAATGAACAAAATTGGAACAAAAAATACAAAAGATCAATGAAAAACAAGTTGGTTTTTGAAAAGTTAAACAAAATTAACAAATCTGTAGCCTGAACTAAGAGAAAAAGAGAGAAGACCTCAATCAGTAAAATCAGAGATGGAAAAGGAAACAATACAAGTGATACTGCAGAAATTTGAAGGATCATTTGAGACTACTATGAGCAACTATGTGCCAATAAATTTGAAAACCTAGAAGAAATGAATAAATTCTTAGACAAATACAACCTATTGAACTATAAAGAAATACAAAACCCGAAAAGACCAGTAATAGGTATCAGGATACAAACTTTAACAAAAGTCTCCCGGCAAAGAAAAGCCCAGAACCTGATGGCTTCATAATGGCTTCACTGTGGAATTCTACCACACATTTAAAGAAAAACTATACCAATTCTACTCAAACTACTCTGAAAACTGAGGTAAGAGAGAATACTTTTAGCCTAATTATATGAGTCCAGTATTACCATGATACCAAAAGCAAAGACACAACCAAAAAAGAAAACTACAGACTAATATCTGCAATGAACATTGGTGGAAAACTTATCAATAAATACTAGCAAACAAATTTCAACAACACATAAAAAGTTGATTCATTCTGATCGAGTTGAATGCATCAAGAGCTGTAAAGGTAGTTCAATATATGCAAATCAGTGTAATACATCATATCAAAAGAAAGAAGAACAAAAACCAAATGATAATTTTAACTGTTGCTGAAAAGGGATTCGATAAAATTCAACATCCCTTCATGATAAAAACTCTAAAAACAACTGGGTATTGAAGGAACATACCTCAACACAATCAAAGCCATGCACAATAGACACATGGAAAGTATCACACTGAATGGGGAAAAACTCTTATGCTTTCTTTAATATGTGGAAACAAGACAAGGATGCTCAGTTTAATCCATTGTTATTCAATATGGCACTGGAAGTCCCAGACGGAGACAACATGACCTTATGTTTAGAAAAACCTAAAGCTGCACCCAAAAATCTATTAGAACTGATAAATTTAGTAAAGTTACAAGATACAAAATCAACATACAAAAATCAGTAGCATTTCTATGCGCCAAAAGTGAAAGATATCGAGGAAGTAATCCCATTTGGAACACTTACTAATAAAATAAAAAGCCTAGGAATAACCTTAATTAAAAAGCAAAAGATCTCTATAATAAAAGCTCAAAAACATGGATACAGGAAATTGAAGAAAATGCACGAAAAAATGAAAAGATATTCCATGTTCATGGATTGAAAGAATTAATATTTATAAAATGTCCATACTACCCAAAGCAAACCATAGATTCAATACAATTCCTAAAAAAATACCTATGACATTCTTCACAGAAATATACAAAATAATCTTAAAATTTATATGGAACCACAACAGACTGAGAATAGTCAAAATTATCCTAAGTCCCCTAAAAATAAAAAATACTAGATGAATTATATTACCTCACTTCAAATTGTATTACAGAGCTATAGTAATCAAAAGAGTATGGTGCTGGCATAAACCAGACATATAGACTAATAGAACAGAATAGAGAACCCAGATATAAATTTATACATTTATAACCAACTGATTTTTGACAAAGGTGTCAAAAACATACATTAGGGAAAAAGCAGTGTTTTCAATAAATGGTGCTTGAAAAAGTTAATATCTATATGCAGAATAGTGAAACTAGACCATCTTTCACCACATACAAAAATTAAATCAAAATGGATTAAAGACTTAAATCTAAAACCTCAAACTATGAAACTTCTAAAAAAAAAAAAAAACCAAAATCTAAAATAGACATTTCTTAAAATAAGACATAAAAATGGCCATTGATGAGAATGTAAATTAGTACATTCCCTATGAAGAACAGTATGGAGCTTCTTCAAGAAACTAAAAATAGAATTACCATATGATGCAGCAATCCCACTGCTAGGCAAACACTAAGAAGAAAGGAAATCAGTATATCAAAGTGATATCTGCCCTCCCATGTTTACTGAAACACTATTCAAAATAGCTAAAATTTGGAGTCAACCTGTGTCCTACAACAGACAATTGGATGAAGAAAATGTGGCACATATACATCATGAAATATTCAGCCATAAAAAATGAAATTCTATCATTTGCAACAACATGGGTGGAACTGGAGGACATTATGTGTAGTGAAATAAGCCAGTCACAGAAAGACAAATTTTGCATGCTCTCACTCATATGTGTGAGCTAAAAATGAAAACAATTGAACTCATCAAAAGAGAGAGCAGAATATGGTTACCAGAAGCTGGGAAGGGTAGCTGTGGGGTGTGTGGGGAGGGGGGCGGGGGGGAGGTGGTGGTGGAAAAAGTAGGGACGGCTAATGATTATAAAAATATAATTAGGTAGAACAAATAAGATCTAGTATTTGATAGCACAATAGGCTTACTACAGTCAACAATAATATTCTATACTTTCACTGAAAGAGTGGAATTGGAATCTTTCTGACACAAAGAAAGGATAAAGGCTTGAGGTAATGGATACACCAGTTACCCTGCTATGACTATTATACATTGTATGCCTGTATCAGAATATCAAAAGTACCCCATGAATATATACACCTATTATATACCCATATATTTTATTATAAATAGTAAAATAATAAATTATATAACCCACAAATATAATTTATTACTTTAATAATTAAAATAATATTTAAAATGTATTTCATGAAAAATGCATTTATTTACATTTCAGAAAAATTTGTTCTTAATTCAGTCTAACTACATTTGAGAAATGTGGCAGAGTAAGAGATCATAAAATTAATCTTTTGAGTGATGTTGATTATGATGATTATGATGATAATATATTTTGACTATAAACTCTATCTATAAAAAAGCATTCTGTAGCAGCAGTAATTGACAAAATAATTTTTATAAGGCAAATAAGAACCTATATTATGACATAAAATTTGCACACCTATACACACACAATGTATTTTTTACATATATAGTATAAAAAGAAAGAAACTATATGCTACCCTTAACTGAAAATCTAAAATCCAAAGAGCTCTGCATCCAGTTTGCTATTCAGATTTTAGTTTTTAGTAAAGCCTGATATGGGCAATCTACAAACGGGCTATTTGTAGTTCTTTGTTTAAAAAATCCTTCTAATTGTGAGTGTTCATACATCTTGCAGCAGAAATATTAATGAGTTGAATTACTGGTTACTGTCACAGATCTTTCTGACCGACCATGTTGCCTTCAATTATGTAGTATACACATTGCATCTTTTGTTTATAAATGGAAAACTCTGAATTTAAAGCACACTTGCCCTCAGACATTTTAGAGATAGATTGTCAACCTATATTGCTAAACCTTATAACCCATAGACTGGAGGAATTATTTTCCCCAAATTGGGAGTATGTTACGAACACAAATGATCCTCCATTTACATAAGCTATGTCCTGATAAATCCATTGTAAATTGAAAATGCATTTAATACACCTAACCTACAAAACATCATAGCTTGGCCTAGCCTACCTTACTTAAAGATGATGAGAATGCTTACATTAGCCCACAGTTTGACAAAATCATCTGGCAATACAATAAGCACAATATGCTGTGAAGTATGGATTATTTACCCTTGGGATTGCATAGCTGACTGGAGGCTGTAGCTTGCTGTACCTGCCCAGCATTGTGAGAGTACAGTACGCTAGCATGAGAAAATATCGAAATCCAAAATCAAGTGCAGTTCCTGCTGAATGTGTATCACTTTTGTAACATCATAAAGTTGAGAAATTGTTGGGTCAAACCATTGTAAATTGGGGACCAGCTGTCCATGAAAATCCACCTCAAATAATCTGAAATAGAGGAAATTTATTGCTACAAATAATTGAACCAATAAAAAGCTTAGAAGTAGGGTGGGTTTCACTAGAATTAAATCCTCCCCTGGGAATTTCTGGGCTCTGCCTCTTTCCAGTGCCTTCTCAGGCTGGTTCTAAGAACAACAAATATCAGCAGTGGTAATGGCCTCAGTACAACTACATAGAGTGGCAGTGCCTTTTGCCCCCACATATTAAGCCCGTGTCCTGACTCATTCTGGATTGGACCGCTTGGTTCATAAATATGGATAGGGGATAAGATGAAGTAATTTTTCAAGTCTCTCTCATATGCTCCATGCTTGGAAAGAAGATAGAATCATCTTCCTATAACCACCAGAATCTGAAAGTTAAAAACATAGCCTATTGGAAAAGTATAAGGAAAAATGGTTTTTGGGGACTCACTCAACATGATGTCAATATAATCCCCATTGTAGAATGGTGGAGACTGAAATACAAACAGCTTAAAATAGTGAGAAAAAGAATTTAGGCTAAGAATCACATGACAACAAATCTGCCCTCAATTTTTCGGTGCTGTGTTTATGCTTTGTTTTCGGACTTACTGATCTTTGATTTTCTTCAGTTGAATCTGTTTTAGGATAAATTCCAGTATAAGTACAACTAGTTTCCAATTACATTTCTGAAATATATACAAGAATTGTTTTTATTTGAAATGCTTTCAGGATCTTAAAATGTAAAACTAATTTTTAATGAATCTGTCCTGATATAATTTAGAACATTTTTCAGATGAATAGGTAATGAAATGGTAATATTAGTAGCAAATTTCAATTGTAGTAATATCAATAATAGCTTTTTGTAGCAATAGTGAATAAGAAAAGTACAAGAATAATTTGCAGTTTTTTTGTGAATGAATACTAAACTGTACAGAAAAAGTAAGGTGTTTACCTTTGTAAAACTATTGTACTGGGAAATCAAATGTGCTAAAATAATATTAAGAATAAGTGAGATAAGTTATCCTGCTTATCCATTATAAAGACTATTTAGTAGTGTAATTTTTTAATCTAGTTTATACTTCCCTGAATGTCAGCACTTCAAGAAGTGTGAAGTGGCATTACAACTAGAAAACTCACAAACTCTATATATTCACTTTTCCTTTTTCTTTTTGCATTATACTAGTGCTTCAGCTAGCAATTTTCACTGTGTCACTGTAGTATTTTGAGGTAAAATGATAGATCACCTGTCAGCAACTGGAACAGCAATATGGAAGAAGAGAGTTATTGCAAGAAATGGATTTGCTGATAGTCATTTTCAGGGAACTTTTAAAATCTCAAATAGTTCCAATAGTTGAGCATGGCAGCTTTCAGTCATGAAAATCAGTATATTTTCATCTTTTGCTCAAAAGGCATAATGTATAAGGCTCACATTCTTGAAGTTTATAATTATGTAATAAATGTATATTACATTTATTATCCATGTATATGGATGACAATTATATTGGATCCAATATAATCCAACCAATATTTGTTGATGCTAACTATGTAAAATTCAATATTTAGGATTTGAGTGTGCAGGGATGGCTAATATGAACTTACACTGTAATAACAGAGGAATGAGACAGGCCCAAATTGACCTTAGAAAAACCTAATCTCATATATACAAAGAGTAACGGGAGGAGAGGCAGAAAAGTGTCTTTAAAAAAAAAATTAGAAATATTGAGTAAATTTGCTTTGACAAAAGTCGAAAATTTATAGCTTACAGTCAATATTTACACCCTGGTAATACTGTTTTAAAAAGTTCTTATTACTTTGATAATATCATTTGGCAAATATTTAAGGCCTCCTTTTTAAACGTGACAAATAGTTTCAACTTGTGGAGATGATCTGCCCTTCACTGAGTTGGAAAGGACATATGTACTAAAAAAAGTACCTTTTGTTTTAGTCACTGCTGTCAAAACAATCATTACACTCGATGAGACATTTCAATTCACTGTGGAGTGAATTGAAACTACGATGGCCTTCCTCTGATCTCAAATTTTAAAATATGATCTGAAAACCTATTAAAGACCTAGAGCGCTCAAAAGTGACATAACTATTACTTTACTGATGGCCTGTATTCAGGGGCAGGGGCAGTGGGTATGTCTGGCTATGAGTGACATTTACAAGAATTAGACTTTACTGAATCTATGGGAGGGACTACGAAGAGCCTTTGTTATTTCTGACAGATTTTATGCACAGTCTTCCCTTCCCTGCCTTCTCTTTTGATTAATAGCATCCATGGTTTCACCATATAAAAGATAACAAAAAAACTTAGACAATAAAAATAAAAATGACACTTTGTAGTAATATAGTGCACTGTAGTTTCATTTTTGATATACAATATTTTATACAGTACTCACGACTATTCTATGGGACATAGGACAGGTATTATTAGTCCCAAGTAAGACTAGAGAATAAAGAATGTATTTAATGGCATTCCATTTCAGGGTTAATACTTTTACATTCTTAGTTAAAAATTTTTTTTGATATTTATATTGCTAAATGTTTGTGGCATGGGGCAGGTTTTCAGTGATGATGAGGACTGAAAGGTAAGATGTCCCTAAAAGTTTTAGTGAAAATCAGCTTGCAGCTCTGACTGTATATCTGTTTCAGTTTGCATTTATATACATTTTAAATATCTAGTTTTCCTCATCAGTGGTTTTCCTTATTTTCTCTTTGAATGGTGAACTAGGATTTCCAGGTAAGAAAGTGATTTTATTTCTAACTTAAAAGTGTAAAGCTAGCCATTTTTGAAGAACAAAACAGAAAAAGAATTCTATCTGAATGGCAAGATTCAATCAACACTTCACATTATAGTTTGGAAGAAAGACAGACAGATGGTAAACAATTGAAAAAAACAAAATCACTTTATAAAATGGGAGAAATTTGAGCAATGTTCAGTTAATTCTTCCTTCATTATAATTTAAAATTTTAACCCTTCATTCACGAGCTTTGCCTTTAATAATGCCAATTAACTCCATGTGCACAAACCACATTAATCATAGTGCTTGCAAATGGAAGTTTTATGCTTTGTTCTTTCTTGCATTTCATTTTCTTTGTTTTTGAACCAGTTGATTTACTGGTTCTCTTATGTGTCTTAGCTAATCGTGGTTAATTTTTGTCTGTATTACCAACATCTGTTTGAAGTATAGATCCTATGAGTCTCTCATTTGAATTAGTCCTGTTTAAAATTCTTTATTTTCTTTTGTGCTTATTGTCATTTAAAATATGAAAATCAGATTGGTATATGACTCTAAAATTCTAAACCCACCCACACAAACTAAGGACCTTCACATACCACTACTAGGTTATTTCTACTGAGTTTTGTGGGAGAAGCAAGCATTTGGTGAAAAAAGAGAGAGAGAGAGAAAAAAAAAAAAAACAAAGTTATTATTAATCATTCAAAAAAGTAATCAATAATTCTTAAAAGTTAAAAATGTGAGTATCTTTGTTCTCACTCATAATTCTTCCATAGATTCATTGAGTAAGTCACTCAGGGGGCAGATACTGTCTCTCTGAGAAGTCATCATGTTGTCTAATAAAATAGGATGATGCATTTAAGGAATAAAGTGTCTTGCATTTAAGGAATAAAGTGTCTTAATTTTAACCAGAGCAGCTGGCAGCTACAGTACATAATGATGTTAATGGAGTGACCTGTGCCTTCGTTCTTTATTTGTATTTTTTAAAAGTCTTTTTTATAGCAATCACAACCTGGGTGGGTCATCCACTAGTAGCAGATCCTAACACCAATTATTTCAGATGCCTCTTTTAAAAACATTCTTACACTCTGAGAAAACTGAAGGAAAGAAAAGCAAGACAAAACATAGCAGGGGCTCTTTATTTCCTTTAATCTATTACTCTAAATATACAGGAAAAGTACTTCACTTGACAAAATACAACCTTCTCTGTGTCAACTAACTAGATTTAGAACCATCTTTCTTTAATTTGTTGTACGTTAGTTTTCTTATTCTGAAATGCTAACTATGAAAGAATCTAAGAATCTTGTGGTGCTTCCTATCTGTGCATCTCTGTGTACCTATCTGTGGATAGTCATATTTGGTATCTACTTTTATCAGGAACATAGTCTATTATTAATTAGACATCTAATTTTTTGTAAGAAACAAAACCAGCACTTTGAAAATCTACATTTTGACTTGCATGAAGTAACATAACTAACTCAGTGTTTAATGTAATATAACATAAAAGGCATGGATGCAGCTGGAATCCATCATTCTTAGCAAACTATCACAGGAACAGAAAACCAAACACCGCATGTTCTCACTCATAGGTGGGAACTGAACAATGAGATCACTTGGACTCAGGAAGGGGAACATCACACACCGGGGCCTATCATGGGGAGGGGGGAGAGGGGAGGGATTGCATTGGGAGTTATACCTGATGTAAATGACGAGTTGATGGGTGCAGCACACCAACAAGGCACAAGTATACATATGTAACAAACCTGCACGTTATGCACATGTACCCTACAACTTACAGTATAATAATAATAAATAAATTTAAAAAAAAAAAACATAAATGAAAACTCGATATATATAATGAAAACTTGCATAATATAAATACTAATTGTTTAATATAAATGAAATATAAATGATGATATAAATGAAAACTTGCATAATATAAATGAAATATAAATGAAGTGTAACGAATATAATGTTAACATAAATGAAAACTTGCATAATATAAACACTAATTGTTATTTTTAGATCTTCCTAGATTCCCAATTTTATTCCTAACTCTAAAAAATTATTTCTACAGACAATTTACTTCACTTCTAGGCAAAAGCTACCCAACCATTTTGGTCTGTAGTCTCTTTCATTTTCCTTTTCCTAAATTATACACATTTTTTAAATAGCAAAACATTTAGAAAGAATTTAGAAACATTGTAAAATGACAGCTTTGATTTGCTTTGTAAGGTATCTGACAATTTGATTATTTAATTTATTCAACACAAATATTGAAAAGCAATATATGTTGTCTAGGAAGAATATGGAAGGAATATTTATTACCAAAATACAGAAGCCATATAAAAGTAGGCTGTAGGGTATAAGAGATAATTGTCATAAAACAGGCTAGGTTCTTGAATTAAAGGGTCAAACTCTACTTACCTGATTTCTTTTCCCAACAAAATATGTCTCTTTTAATTAGTGATTTGTCTTTCTTTTTAGACAATATTTATTTTCTTTTTTATTTGATAGATAAAATTGTATATATTTACTAAGTACTACATGATTTTAAAATATAGTGGTGGAATCACAGTAATCAGCATATGTATCTCCTTACATAGTTATCATTTTTTTTGTGGCAAGAACACTTAAAATCTATTTTCTTAGCATTTTGCAAAATTAGAATATGTTGTTATTAGTCACCATGTTGTACGATAGATCTCTTGAACTTCTACTTACTTGATTTAAAGGAACAAACTATGCCCAGCCTAATTTAAAGAATAACCATAATTTTAAACAAATAGTCTTCTGACATTGGGAGGCCAAGGCAAGTAGATCACTTGAGGTCAGGAGTTCGTGACCAACCTGGCCAACATGGTGAAATCCCCTCTACTGAGGCAGGAGAATCACTTGAGCCTGGGAGGTGGAGGTTGCAGTTAGCCAAGATTGTGCCACTGCACTCCAGCCTGGGCAACAAAGTGAGACTCTCTCTGTAAAGCAAACAAACAAACAACAACAAACAAACGAACAAACAAACAGTCTTCTGAATACATAGCTTCTGGATGAGAAAAAGAGGGAAAGAGAAAGAGGAACCACCATCTGGCAAATAGATGGTGAAGATGCAAGAACACAAAACAGAACATTTGGTGTGATGGAAGGCAAAACGTCACCACAAAATCAGAGGATGAGCAATCAAAACTCATCTCCTATCACCAGAAGAAACAACTCTTCTAAAGATCCTGGATGTTAATAAATTATCAGAAAAGTAGGTTATTAAATTACAAATCATGAAAAACTCCTCAATATCATAAAATGAATAAAAAAAATAAAACTCATAGAAAATTGTATTGCAGAAAATCAGGTAACAAATGTTCATATAAAGCAAATGAGGAAAAGTATTCCTTGGAGTAACAATCATAAAGAATATAAATGGTAGGTCTACTAATCAAACAGAATTAAGTATATTCAATGAGCATTTGAAGATATTAAAACTTACCGTGTACCATAAACTTAAAAACAAACAAAAACAAATATGAACAAAAAGTAGAAATAAGTGAGAAAATATTTTATTTAATTTAGAAATGAAATGGAAGGAAACATAGAATAATATTAGAAATCAAGAATAAATTAGAGGATATCCATTGGAGAATACACACAAATGAAAATTTAATATACTATGTCGAAGCAAGGTAGGAAAACAACCAAGAGAATGAAAGAAGCAGGCAAAGAAGGAATGACATTTTATCCTACCAGTCCCTGAAGAAGAAAAACAAAAGAACAAAGCTAATATTTATCACTCTAATCTATAAAAATTTATCAGAATCTGAAAGTTGACAAGGGTTCCAGATTACCCAAAATCAACCTAAAGCAATGATCTCTGAGTAAAACTTTTTGATTTCAAATATAAAGATGCAATCTTCCTGGTCTTAAAACAAAAACATAGATACATTAGAAAAGAATTATGTTAGCATCAAACTTTGCAAAAGCAATATACAAAACAAGACAAAAATAGACTATACATTTTATATAGATGAAACAATGTGTGAATTAAGTATTTTATTTCTAGTCAAGCTATCCTTCAAATATCAAGTCAATTGAAAAAAAAAATCTGTCTGGGCAACATGATGAAACACCATCTCTACAAAAAATACAAAAATTAGCCACTTGTGGTGGTACATGCCTGTAGTATCAGCTACTCAGGAAGCTGAGTTGGGAAAATCACCTGAGACTGGGAGGTCAAGACTGCAATGAGCCAAAATTGTGCCAACTGCACTTAAGCCTGGGTGACAGAGTAAGACCCTGTATCCAAAAAAAAAAATAATAAATTTAAAAAAAATTAAAAATAGAAAACCAGTTTGTGATCATCAATACTTCTTATGAAATCTAGAAAATGAGCTTTATCCAATCAAATTGTGATGGGGAAAATTCAGCAAAAATTATACTTAGCATGTTTAAATACATATAGTGACATATGGAACCAAAATGAAAATGGCATGAAGGTAGAAGACCAATTTAAAAGTGTCATGTATTGTGATAAAATAGAAATAATGCAAATGAGTGAAAAAAAAATGAGAGGAGAAGAAAAAAGGAAAGAATAATTTAGGAATAGCATTATATAGGTAACATATACATGTTATGTGATAATGAAGACCGTGAAAGTACTTTTAAAAATCTGACAAGATATACAGTCAATGACCAAATAAGAAAAGCAACTAGGGACATAAAAATGATGTATATACCAACATAACAAATTATAGTAGACAGATCAATGGCCACACAAAGATATCCAAAACCTACTCTAGAATTTGTGAATGTTATCTTAATGGTAAAAAGGACTTGCAGATATTATAATTTTGGGGGGATGTTGAGATAGAGTGATTATCCTGTATTGTCTGAGCAGAATATCATACATGAATCTTAGAAACTGGAAGAGGAAGGCACAAAAGTATTTTAGAGAGGTGAGGTGTAGGAAAGACTTGACCAGCTGTTGCTGACTTCAATGATGGAAAAACGGAGATGTGAGTCAAAAAATGTGGCAATCTCTAGAAGCTGAGAACAAGCCCCAGTCTATGGCTAGTAAAGAAACTGGGAATTCAGTCCGGCAACCACAAGGAAGTAAATTCTGCCAAGAAACTGAAGAATCAGGAAATGGATCCTCCACTATAGTTTCCAGAAAGGAATGCAGCTGGCTAACAATCTGAGTTTAGCCCAGTGATACTTGAATCTAACTTCTCATTTACAGAATTTTAGAATAATAAATTTGTGTTATTTTCATACACTAAATTATGATAATTTGTCATGGAAGCTATAGAAAACTAATACACCAATAAAAAAATGCAAGCCTTTCTAAATACCAAAAATTTTACTGTAATGACCTAGATAATTAATAATGATTAATTGACAACTATCTCATAGAGAAATAATAGAAACATAGGAGGAAAGATGAACAGATAATACATAAATTCATAAAAGTAATAAGAAAAATGGCTATCAAGCATGAAAAATGTTCAAATTCAATCATAATTAGAAAAATCAAGTTAAACAACACTGATATTTCATTTCCCAGTTATTAGACTGGTAAATAGTTTAAAATATGACAACATATTATGATTGTGAGTCTGCAGGATTATAGGCATTCTTATAATTGCTGGTGAGTATGCAAACTGATACAACTTCTCAGGAGAGACATTTGGCAATCATAGCAAAAGCACATGTCTACTTAACTTTTGGCTCAACAATCTAAACTTCTTGGCAACTATCCTAATAATACATATCCAAATATATGAAAATACATATAAACACATGTATGTACTCTTGTTTATGATTGTAAAATTCTGAAGCCAAACTAAATGCCCATTTATAAGAGTGTTATAAATGCCCATTTATAACATACATTATGATGTATTTGCAATATAGAGTTGCTTTAAAATGGACCACAAAGGTCTCCATGAACTGATATAAAGTGATTTCCAGCACATGAAAAAAGAGAAAAAAATAATGAAAAACTTTAGTGAAATCCTTCATGTGGAAAAATATACAAAAATTACATGCATATCTTTGCACAAAAAATACAGAAAGAAGAAATCCAAAATTAACAAATTGATTACTTATAAAAAATGATTGGGAAAGAAAAAAAGAGGGAAGGTGGAGATAATTAGAATGGGATAGTAAGGAGAGAAAGGATTGATACATCTTCAAGTGTGACTTTCTATATACCTAAACAAAACAAAAGCAAAACACTGTTAGAACTATGTTTCATATACCTTTCACATCTTTAAGGATGCATAAAAATAATCCCCACTTTTTAGTCATTTAGTAGAACTTATTTCGTTTTGAGATAATAGAAATATGAACACAATTATGTCTCCTTTAATCACATAAATCTATATTCTAAAAAACCTGGCCTGGCAGCAATATTGCTTAGGATATATTGCTTTAAAACAAGCAATGAAACATACATACACACACACACACACACACACACACACAGACACACCAACTAAGAATTCCAATAACTAAGAATTTAAAAGATCCATTACACTATATAACAAGCTGATAGAGAATCATTATTAGATCCAGTGTATTTATTTGTTCTCACAGTGCTGTGAAGAAATACACAAGACTGGGTAATTTATAAAGAAAAGAGGTTTAATTGGCTCACAGTTCTGCATGGCTGGGGAGGACTCAGGAAACTTACAATCATGGTGGAAGGCACCCCTTCACAGGGCAGCAGGAGAGATAATAAATGCTAGCAGGTGAAATGCCAGACATTGATAAAGCCATCAGATCTCATGATAACTCACTCACTCTCATGAGATCAGCATGGGGGAAAATTCCCTTGTGATTCAATTACCACCAACTGGGTCCCTCCCATGACATATGAGGATTATGGGAATTACAATTCAGATGAAATTTGGGTGGGGACAGACCCAAACAATATGCTTTCATCACTGGCCCCTCCCAAGTCTCATGGTCTCACTTTTGAAAACACAATCATACGTTTACAACAGTCCTCCAAAGTCTTAACTTATTCCAGTATTAACTCAAAAGTTCAAATTCAAAGTCTCAGCTGAGAAAGCAAGTTCTTTCTGCCTATGAGCCTGTAAAATCAAAAGCAAGTTAGTTACTTCCTAGATACAATGGGGTGCAGCCACTAGGTAAATGCAGTCATTCCAAATTCGAGAAATTGGCCAAAACTAAGGGGCTACAGGAACCTTACAAATCTGAAATCCAGTAGGGTAGTCATTAAACCTTAAGGTTCCAAAATGATCTCCTTTGACTCTAAATCTCACATCCAGGTCATGCTGATGCAAGAGGTGGGCTCCTATGGCCTTGGAGAGCTCCACCACCATGGCTTTCCAGTATACAGCCCTTATTCCAGCTGCCTTCATGGCTAGCTTTGAGTGCCTGTGGCTTTTCCAGGTGTGCAGTGCAAGCTGTCAGAGGATCTACCATTCTGAGTTCTGGAGTATGGTCCTCTTCTCACAACTCCACTAGGCAGTTCTCCAGTGGAGATTCTGTGTGGTGGCTCCCACCCACATTTCCCTTCTGCTCTGCACTAACAGAGCTTCCCCATGAGGTCTCTGCTACTACAGCAAACTTCTGATTGGACATCTAGGAATTTCCATACATCCTCTGAAACCTAGGCAGAGGTTCCCAAAACTCAATTCTTGACTTCTATGTACCCACAGGCCAAAACCACATAGAAGCCACCAAGGCTTGTAGCTTGCATTCTCTGAAGCAATGTCGTGAGCTGTACCTTGGCTTCTTTTAACCATGGCTAAAACTGAAGCAGCTAAGTGTCAGGGCACCATGTCCTGAGGCAGTACAGAGTGGGGAGACCCTGGGCCTGACCCACAAAACCATTTTTTCTTCCTAGCCATCTAGACCTGTGATGGGAGGGGTTGCTGTGAAGGTTTCTGACAAGGCCTGGAGACATTTTCCCCATTGTCTTGGTGATTAAATTTCTACTCCTTGTTACTGATGCAAATTTCTGCAGCCAGCTTGAATTTCTCCCCATAAAATGGGTTTTTGTTTTCTGTCACCTCACCGGGCTGCAAATTTTCCAAACTTTTATGCTCTGCTTCCTCTTGAACATTTTGCAGCTTAGAAATGTCTTCTGCCGGATATCCTAAATCATCTCTCTTAAGTTCAAAGTTCCACAGATCTCCAGAACAGGGGTAAAATGCCACCAGTCTCTTTGCTCAACCATAGCAAGTGTCACCTTTATTCCAGTTCACAACAAGTTCCTCATCTCCATCTGAGACTACCTCAACCTAGACCTCATTGTCCATATTACTATCTGAATTTTGGTCAAAGCCATTCAACATGTCTCTAGGAAGTTTCAAACTTTTCCACATTTTTCTGTCTTCTTCTGAGCCCTCCAAACAGTTCCAACCTCTGCTTGTTACCCAGTTCCATAATTGCTTCCACATTTTCAGGTGTCTTTACATCAGCACCCCAGTCCTGGTATCAATTTACTGTATTAGTCTATTCTCACAGTACTATGAAGAAATAACTGAGACTGGGTAATTTACAAAGAAAAGAGGCTTAATTGACTCACACTCCCACATGGCTGGGGAGTCCTCAGGAAACTTACAATTATGATAGAAGGTACTTCTTCACAGGGCAGCAGGAAAGAGAATGAATGCTATCATGGAAAATGCCACACACTTAATAAATCATCAGATCTCATGAGAACTCACTCACTGTCACAAGCACAGCATGGAGGAAACTGCCCCCATGACTCAATTACCTCCCACTGGGTCCCTCCCATGACATGTGAGGATTATGGTGATTATAATTGAAGATGAGATTTGGGTGCAGACACAGCCAAATGATATTGATCTAAGTTGTTTTTTATCAGCCAATAGATGTTAAGCTCCTATGTGCAAATAATGCATTCTATTAATATTGCATATACCAAATCCTAGCGTTTTTACTATGCTTAGTACTTACATTTGTTGAAAATATAAGAACAAATGTCCTCAGAAACTAGTCATGTAATTCCCATGTGTCTGCCACATTTTACTTGTCTCTATTTCTTATTCCTAATAGAGGGTGAAAAATTATTGATTCCATCAAGAACTTCTGAGGAAGATCTCTCTAACTTGCCGATGCATGTTTAGTTTATCCAACTGCTGATGCAATCGGTTCTGTGGTAACTTAAGAAATACCTGCATCCTCTCCTCATTATAATTTCTTACAGAAGTCCTAAAATGTTGTTATTTAGATAATCATATATTAAATTTATTTTTATAACTCAAAATTTAACTTTTTCCAAAACTCTCTTTATTCGTAAGACATGGACATACTTTGGCTAAAGATATAGTTAAATGACATAGTGTTGTATTCTATATTTTGGTTGATTTTTTTCATTTTCTATGATCAGAGTTTTAATATTCAATGTGTTTTATTACTTTTTCTCTTCTAGAGTAAAATCATCCACAGTAAATATATTAGCATTTGTGTACATTGAATATATCCAGTTTGTCAAATATGCTCAGCCTTATCTGATTCTCCATGATACATACACTTAGGACCAAATTTTAGGATTTTTTCCACCATCATGTATAAGAGATTAGTGATCACTTATTTGACTAATGGCTTTTTTATTAGTGAATTCCCAAAGAACAAGAATATATTTTAATCATCTTCATGAACAAAGTCCTTGAAACCAGTTTCTTTCAACAATAATGATATTACTGCTACAAATTGTAGCACGTTTAAGAGGAAATAATTTATGATTTACCAGTCTCAATAAATATGTTCATACTCCTGTTTTTATTTCACTAGCCAAAGCATAAATCCAAAAGTGCAAACAAGTGTTGTCCTACCATGTATTTAGAAAGAAAATGAGAAGTATTTGTTAGACAATAGTAATGACTAATACCAATGGTATGGAAAGTAAGTAAACACTACTAAAACAACCAGCGTAAGAACAGTTCATGAGCAACCAACAAACTTCAGCATAATTTAGTTTTAAGGGAAACATTAAATAAAAGTTATAAAAAATGTGTGTGTGTGTGTGTGTGTGTGTGTAGGGAGGTAGTGAGAGAGAGGGAGGTAGGTGGGGAGAGAGAGAGAGAAAGATGATGCAAGTGAGAGGTAGCGCACTTAAGGACCAGACACAAAATTTAAAAAGGCATTGAAAATTGATTCTGTATGTTGTGACAGACTAAATTACCCGCTCTCCTTCCAGGATTCCAGACATTTTGTCAATCAGGTGTTTATTCTCTAGAATAACTAACAAAGAATTTTTTCCAGATATGTTGAACAAATGATTAAAGCAAACTGGGGAAGATACTCTGCAAGTTAATGCTGATATTTAGTGACATTAGAAACACTGTTGGCTTTCTTTTATTCACTCTAAGAAACTTGGGCAGTTTGAAGTCTTATACATGTATACATGTACACAGGGTTTAGGAATAGCTTTGTTCATATTCAAATATGAAAGGCAAAGATTGCAAAATATGAGAAAAAGTCCATAATATACAAATTGTTAAAATGTCTCCATATAAACAAGATAAATAGTTTTACAAAAATAAATGTATTTATTTTATTAGTAAATAGATAATAGATTTATAATAGATTTCATAAAAATATTATGTATTTTAAATAAGAAAGGTTAATATCTCCAGAGATAATTTTAACATGTTGAATTTATAAAACAAGAAGTGTATAATAATAAAAAGTCAATAGACAAAACATTGGGAATTTAAATATGCATATATACTCAGAGAAGACAAAACAATTCAGGGTCATAAATTTTTTTAAAAACCTTACATTAGAAAATTTTTAGAAGATAGAAAGAGGCCGGGCACGGTGGCTCACGCCTGTAATCCCAGCACTTTGGGAGGCTGAGGTGGGCAGATCACGATGTCAGGGGTTTGAGATCAGCATGACCAAAATAGTGAAACCCCATCTCTACTAAAAATACAAAAAATTAGCTGGATGTGGTTGCAGGCACCTGTAATCCCACCTACTTGAGAGGCTGAGACAGGAGAATTGCTTGAACCCAGGAGGTGGAGGTTGCAGTGAGCCAAGATCGTGCCACTGCACACAGCCTGGGCAACACTGCAAGACACCATCTCACAAAAAAAAAAAAAAAAAAAGAAAGAGACTACACACATGTATGTATGTGTATATATAATACATATTTAATACTATATATGATCAATAAGATTTATAAATACAGAAAATAACAGGGAAGTTATTTATTATGCAAAAATAACAGAAAATGCTTTCCAGTAGATTCAGGATACAGGTACATATGTTTGTATGTAATTATTTATTGATTTATATTGAAATTACCCAGTACAAGAAATAAAAATAAATACCTCAGTCACAAAAGAGATCATCTAGAGAGGAATTAGAATATGACTAACATTGACCTTCACATCTAAAACAGTATTTTAGAAGAGAAAAAATATATATATTTCAAAGATCAGAGGAAAATATATTTTGAATTCCCAATTCGATATCCATTCAGCCATGGGACAGAACCAAAAATATGTTAAATATACGAGAAATAAGAACACTTGCCTCTGAAGCATTCTGGCTTAGCAAATTCTTCAGGAACCCAAACTATCAAAACAAGTGAGTAAAACAAGAAAGTGGTATAAATGGGGATTCAGGAAAATTTGACTTCATTTAAACCGAGCAATAAAGGGAGTTCCCAGAACAATATCTTTGTACCCAACCTAAAAATCAATCATTTCAGTTTGTAGAAGTAAAATGGTGAATATGTGGATATAATAGGACTAATATGAATAGATTTCACAATATATGGAAATAGTTAATGATATAACATGTGCATATTATACAAATTATAAAGGAAATTCAATAAAAAATAAGGAAAATAAAAAATCAATGCAAATAAGAAAATGTAATATTCTCTTAGTTATTTTTGCAGAATAAAACAATCCCAAATTTTAATAACTTAAAACAACCACCACTTTATTATATATCACAATTTTATAGATCTAGACTGTGAGCTTTGTTTAACTGAATAATTATTCTATTCCAGGTTTCATCAACTGAAGTCACTAGGTGATACTCAGATGGTGGATAGGCTGCTATGAGAGATACAAGACTGAGTCACTCATATGTCTATTGCTTTGGAAGAAATAGACAAAAATATGTATCTCACTGTAACTGTTTAAAGTCCTTACACATACTCTCTTTATCATGGTGGCCTCAGGGAAATAAAACTTGTGTACTAGCTGTTGAAGGATCCTAGACCACCTTCCAAGATACAGAAATGGAAACTGCCAATCTCTTAAATTCTAGGACTAAAAACTGACATACCATTACTTCTGCCATATTCTGTTTGTCAAAACAGGCATATTAACCAGTCAGATTCAAGCAATGGGATCCTCAATCCCATTGTCAATGGAAATAATTTGAAAAACAATGTATGGCCATCTTTATTTATCATAGTACCTCATTTAGTTTAGCTATCGCTGATTTTTGCAAAGACATATATAGGTACACAGTTTTCATTAATTTCAAAATTTTAGAGTCAGCCCAGCCATAAAAGCTAGAAGATTTCCTATGGTTTCTAAGGAGAATGGAAATATTTTTGAATTCAAGGATTTTAAAGTAAAAGTATATATGATAGAATTTAATAAACAATTAAAGGAAAACTATAAATTGTATTATTGAAGAATACTAACAAATTGGATGTTAAATATTCTTACCACAAAATTGATAATTATGTGACTTTAAGCATTTGCTAATTAGCTAGAGTTAATCATATATATTTCAAAACATCATTTTATAGATACTAAATACACATACATTTATTGGTCAATTTAAAAATAAATAAATAAAATTGATTTGAAAAAAGAAAAGAAAAAAAGCGAAACTATAGAAAAAGAACTCCATTATCTTGCTTTTCTAGAGAAAGTGGCAAAAGATATTTGTAGTTTGCACAAGGGATAAAAAATACATTGAAGGCCGGGCGTGGTGACTCAGGCCTGTAATCTCAGCACTTTGGGAGGCCGAGGTGGGCAGATCATGAGGTCAGGAGATTGACACCATCCTGGCTAACATGGTGAAACCTCATCTCTACTGAAAATGCAAAAAATTAGCCGGGCATGGTAGTGGACGCCTGTAGTCCCAGTTACTCAGGAAGCTGTGGCAGGAGAATGGCGTGAACCCGGGAAGCGGAGCTTGCAGTGAGCCGAGATTGTGCCACTGCACTCCAGCCTGGATGACAGAGCAAGACAGAGTCTCAAAAAAATAATAATAATAACATGTATACACACACACACACACACACACACACACACACACACATGCAGAAAATATTTAAATACGTAAAGCTCATGAAATAATAAATTTTTTTAAATGATGTAAGTATAATGTTAGGAGTTACGGAGGAAGGGAATTAATGTTTAAGTGAGCTAAATCCTCATTCAGCATAGAAGAAATTTAGTACATAAAATCTGAATTGGATTACATAAAAATAGTGCTATAAGATATTGTTTTCAGAGATTTCGATGTAGCCATCTCAAAAAAACAAACGTTTAAAAGTAGCTCTCAGACTGGAGTGAGACTAAAGATAAGAGAGAAGTCTGGCAGAATGATATTTCTGTTAAAGTAAGGCCTTTGGTTCTACTAGTTTGTAGGCATTTTAGATTACATGTGTATGAATTCAAAATAAAAAGGAAGCTGGTCAAAATGAAGGTGTGGACTAACCCACATTTCTACCTCTCTAAGACCCATTCAGATGAGGCAGCATAATATCAGGGGTACTAGCATCCTGAAATTCCCAGAGGAAAGGCCATAATATAAGCAGTGTTGTTGGTTCTAGTGAACAGGAGGAGGAACAGCTATCAAATGGCTGAATCTAGAGCAAATATAAAAATAGATTTTATCTATTCCATTATCCCAGGAAAAAAGTAACCTTTATATGGTGAAATAAGACACATTGCTGATACCTGGATTTTTTGTAAGGAAAACAAAGAGGTACTTAAGTGTGTATTGCTGAATAAAATTAAAGAGTTCATAACTAGTAATCTTTAAGTGAACATAGTCATAATTATAATGGGGTTGTGACATGCATTTTAACGATTCCATATTGGGTATTGAGAAAAAACTTTAGTCAAGGGATGCTTAGAAAATAGGTTTTGTTGTCCCGTTATCAAAATTTTTCCCATCCTTTACTTCAATGCATCCAATCAAATATCTTATCAAATGGTCAAGTCCTTGGATGAAGATCGGCATTGTAAACACAGAGAAATTTCAGTCACTAAGGTTGAAATTGATTCAAGTTCCGATTTTAAGAACTTTTTTCAAGTGCATTCCATAGCTCTAGTTATTTCTGTTCCTATTTGTTATGCACAGATCTTTGCAAATTCTAGAACTCCAGGAGGTAGAACTCCCCCCCAGTTCTGCTAGCTACAGCTGCCAGTAAATACCAAGGAACTTATGAATCTAAATGCCTGCTGTTGTAGGAGGGCTTATATAAGATTTCTTGGCTCTTGGTGGAAAGAGAAGAGTCTCTAATTTGAGAAGACGAGAACTACTCTCCATCTTCCAATTTATCTAGCCATAATAGTCTTAGAAGTCATTTACACTATATTCTTTCTTGTAGTTGGGTTATAGAACTTATTGTTTTGTCTTTTTCATGCAGTTTTACAGTTTAAATATTTCAAGCATGTTTGTAATCTAGCACCAACTTCTTCTAAAGACCCTGGAATATCTAAAGATCATATTCATTTTCAAATAAGAAAATGACTTTCCTAAAAACTTTTAAAATAAATCATACAGAAAGAAATATGCTATATTATCATGTCTTATTTTTCTTTTAGGTTTGCAAGACTGGCTTTATCATTTTTTTAATGTCTGTTATTTATTCTATCAGCCATTACTTCAGTACAAACATATATATGAGAATTTACTCATTGGAAAATAAATATTTGTTAGCAGTTAGTAGTGGTTAGTATATTAGTTCTAGATACAGTAATGATTTTTTAGAAGCTCATCTTTTGGGGAGAGATGGATACACAATAATAAATTTTACATTACGATGTAATGCATTGTCATAAATATACATTACAGTAGCTGTAAGTTTCCAGAGAAGGAAATACCTAACTGTTAAACAGGTGTGGAGAACAGGGTATGATTATGAGTTTTGTTTCAGAATATCTTTGAACGGAGTTATAACATTGATATACAAAGCTCTCCTATTTTCATAAAAACAAACAAGCCAAAAAGGAAACAAAATCATGAAATGACAGAATCCAATACTCTAATTCAAGAGATGCTGTCTTGGTTAGTGTATAAAATTGGGAAATCAGCCATAAAACCAATGTCTTTCAAGCTGAGACAAATCTGTCAAACCATATGCCATCAGTGTTTTACATAGAGTAGCTGTCTTATCAAATCTCATGAGAGAAGCCTCACTCTATTCTCTCAAACATTTTTAAACTAAAAGGGATTACCTGATCTTTAAGCTCTGACATCAATGACCACAGCTTTGGTACTTGTTCAGGTATATTTTCAATCAAATTGTAAATATAGGGTGTGTAGAAAAGAGTTAACACAGAGATCTGACTGCTCTCCTTTGAAAGGCCTGCTTACAAGGTTTGCCTTTGGTTGGCATATGAGAACTTAGATTTTGATAAGGTTCCCAATACTAATTTATAAGAGTGGTTCCCCAGAACTTTGGGAGGACGAGGCGGGCGGATCATGAGGTCGGGAGACCGAGACCATCCTGGCTAACACAGTGAAACCCCGTCTCTACTAAAAAAAAATACAAAAAAAATTAGCGGGGCGTGGTGGCGGGCGCCTGTAGTCCCAACTACTCATGAGGCTGAGGCACGAGAATAGAGTGAACCCAGGAGGCGGAGCTTGCAGTGAGCCAAGATCGCACCACTGCACCACAGCGTGGGCGACAGCGCGAGACTCCGTCTCAAAAAAAAAGTGATTCACTGTGTCTAAACTGTTTGAGCAAACAATATTGTTTATGTGGAACACCTGATTTTATTCTAGGAGATGGGATCTGTGTGCTTACCAGGCAAGACTATCTATGTGATCAGCCTCCAGTGAAAGCTCTGGCACTAAGTGCCTAATGAACTTTCCTACTTGGCAACATTTCACATCTGTGCTCACCACTTGTTACTGGGCTAAGTGTATCTGGTGTGACTCCCCTGGAAAAGATTCTTTGGAAGCTGGATTCTGGTTTCCCCTAGACTTCATCTATGAGACTTTTCCCTTTATTATTGTCCTTGGTATTCTTTTACTTCAATAATAGCTGTGAGCATAACTATTGGCTATGTTCTCAAAGTTCTCCTAAGGAATCATCACACCCAAGGATGATCTTCAAGACCCCCAGGAAATAAGGTATATATTACATTGACATAATTATATTCTTACAGTCTCTCTAAAGTTTTACCCAAAGGAAACTCATAATATAGAAAAACTATATGCAACAGGGGAGAGCTCTTGCTTCACAGAAAACACAAAGGGGTTCAACTAGTTTCCCAAAAGTAGTTAGATTTCTACAAAATCAAATATTTAAATTGACAAGTTACATATAAATATATGTATTATACATATGTGTATGTGTGTGTGCTACAATCAAGCTACAGACTCATAAAGAAAAAAATACCATTCTGACTGTCTAACCTATAGTTAATAGAGTTTAAACACTTTAAGCTCAGAGAATACTGCTTTTTCTAGTCCCAGTCCTCACTAACACTAGTGAGTAAACTGTAACAGTCACTTAGCTATCTTCAAAAAAGTCATACATTCCAATGGCCACACTTGTAGCTCAAGTTTAAGATTTTGGAATAACTTTTGGTATGACTTTTTTGCTGAAATTCCAGTTGTTTTGAGAATAAAAGTGCCCTGGACGTTATCTCTGCTTTCTGTTTTTCCATAAGGTTTGACTTGACTGACCCAGTTTACATGTGGGTGATCCTGTTCTCCCTCAAAGAACCATGTGTGTCCTTCTAAACTGTTCATTCTTTCACAGATGAAGAATATCCCAGTGAGATAAGGAATGAATTATCTTTTGGTGATATATCAGTCTAGGTCCAGTGAAGGAAAGAGAGCAACTAGAGGAATTAGACAAATAAAGCAGTTTAATATAAGGATCAGAGTTTATCCATATGTGGGAAGGGCTGAGGAACAGTGGGAGTGATCGTCTGGAAGGAAGGAATGGGAAGATTGTAGAAGGAGCCATGAAAGACTTTTCAGCCTGAAGTACAGAACAGGGTGGAGAAAGCACCACAATTTTGAAGTGGAAGCTTATGGAGAGGTCTGTACTGCTCTAGCCATTATGACCTCCTAAAAGAGTGTCCCTGCTTCACTTTCTTTTTCCAAAACCGAATCTCTTTCTCCCATTTAAAAACTCTAATGATGACTCATATAAGCAGAGAAATAACGGGACATTGAATTCCTAGCCTTAGAAAGAATATCAGGGGTAACTGGTTGAAAATTAGGAAGCTCTGCAAGACTCTAAACATATAAAAGACTTCTAGAAACCGATGAATCTGTATTTTTCAACAATGTTTCAGTACACTTGATGAGACTGTAACATTAATCACTTTTCCAGTGATATCTGTGGTTTGTGCTATGTTAAAAAAAAAGGCGGGGGATAATCAGATTTTCAAAGGTTTATTAAAAAGCTTTTTATAAAAAAGATGAATTTTATTTGACCTGAATAAATGTATCTAAAAGAGGCAGCCCAATATCTGTTGTATATTACAAAGATAATGTTGTAATGAGTTACTTTGAAAATGAAATGGAAGTCTCATAAAATTATTGCTACTGTTCAAATTGAACTGTCACTTATTCATGATCAGCATAGAAAACTATTAATTGATATTATGCCTCTGTTTAAGTGATCTGACATTTAGATATCCTTGCCCACTGAAAAGCTTATTTTGCACGTACATTTTTCTTCAGCCACTCTTAAGCTTATCAGTTTTTAAGCTAATTGATGAATTTACAGTGTATTATTAAATTGTGGCATCATATTTTTAAAGAAGTCATATTTTTAAGTTCTAATTTAAAAATTAGTTTTCTATGTATGATTTCTCTAGGTTCTGAAGCTACAAATCTCAATCCTCAAAATGTATGCTTTATTATATTTATCAATAGACATAATTTAGAAGGAAGTACTACTAGCCATGTTTGTGTTCTAAACAGTTTTCCAAATTTCTCTAACTGTATTAAATTTTAAAGTACAAAAGTGTTACAGACTGAACAAGATCAGTATGACAAACAAAACTATTTAAAGAAATGAGTAACTAATAATTTGGGTCAATTTACCTACCTAGGGCAAGAATTACAATGACCTGGATTTGCAATATAATGAGTACAGCAAATGTAGGAATGCTTGAAATTGTGATGGTTGTGCCCAGCCAAGGTCAGAAACACTGTAAATAGGAGTTGATATCCTTATTGTAAAAATCAATGTTCTAGCTCATAAGCTAAGATGTTTAAAGTAGAGAGACGATCAAAAGGATGAGTGCCTGTGAACTTTAAATACATTGTGAAACCTCGAGTCCTTCTCTTCATTTAGTTCCTGGATAAACACTTCTGAGCAACATGTATGTTTTTCTTCTTATATGTAATGTTCTGATTTTTATTAATATACTGATTGGATCTTCACTAGGTTTTACATTTAAAAACTTACATATTAAAGGAAGATAGTATTATCTCAAATACAGTACAATACTATATTCAGTTCATATAATAATATTTCTATTTTTTTGTAGAGATGAGGTCTTGCTTTGTTGTCCAGTCTGATCTCTGACCCCTAGCTTCAACTGATATTTTTTGCCTCAGACTCCCAAAATGCTGGGATTACAGGTGTTTGCCACTATGCATGACCAATAATATTTCAATTACTTAATATTATAGTAAAAGTAAGATTATTCCTATTTTTTATTCATTTATGATATGGCCATTTAGTCAATCTGAAAGATAATCATACAAAAACACAATTGTTTTATTAAATGCTATGTAAGCAGAGGAAGGCAGCATTACAGTGGATCGTCTAATGTAGACATATGGGAGAAGAGCACATTAGGTAGTATTTACTAGAAGAGATGAATTTACTCTGAGTCTTAAAAGGTGCACAACGTGATGAAGCATGGGCAAAGCAGAAAAGCAGATGATGCAAAGAATAGAGCATTCAGAATGTGGAGGGCTCAGACTTCTGTAAGTACATCAGCTTTGCTGGAACAATGGCAGAAATGGTGGCTGGAATCGTGCCTGATTCCTAAAGAAAGAGACAAATTATGAAAGGCCTTGGATTTTATTTTGAGAAGTTTAGGTTTCTTTTTTAAATGATAAAAAGCCACCTAAGAATCTTAGATAAAATAATATAAGTATTAACTATTTACATTAAAAAAAATAATTTTTCTGAGAACACATTTAAAATTAGGCCAAAAAAAAAAAAATGTTAAAAGACTGTCAGAGTAATCCAGTAGAAAAATATTACTATGAACCTAACATCAAAAGAGAAAAACTAATACATATTTAGTACATAAAATACACAGGGTTTGATCAGGTTGGGAATGAGAGAGAGACAAAAGATGAATCTTAAATTATCCTCAAGTTTCTTGTGTGTTTGACTGGATAGATCATGGTATTATTATAAAGACCTGGACTGGAAATAGATTTGGTGAGAAGAGGAGGAGGTTTTGTGTGATAAATTTGGGATGTCTATGTGGAGGTAGTCAATAGATGGTTTTATAAATAGGCCTGGAGCTCAAGTAAGTTTTCAAGGAAAGTGTTGACTTGAGAATCATCAATATAGTGGTAATGGTTCTACATAATCAGGCTTTGAGTAATGTATTTCCTAACTCCCTGAATAGACAGCAATATTTTTTAAACCTGTCCCCAAACTAGTAAAATTTATAGTCCTCCACTTACATCAACTTATAGCCAAGCATATTCTCCACATCTACATATAGAGCCTTACATCTCCCCCACACATCAAAATTCACGCCACACAGTATAATTTTCCAGAGTTATTTAAAACTCAAAAACCAATGGCACATTTTGCCCTTAAAATTTTCTTTATAGGAAAAATTGGTCAGAATGTTTAACAACTCAATTTTACAAATGACTAAACTTTCCAAAAGCCGAGATGATTTCAATTAAAAGGTGTCATAGGTCTTGAGACTATAATGACAGATTTGAGTCCCACAAAGAGCAACTCATTTAACAGACTAATAAGACACTTTCAATTCCCTCATATAAAATGAGGTGCTAGGAATAGTTCAACTCTAGGATTCACTCCTAACACTAAATTCCAAAATTAAATTAGAGCATTATGTAAACAATTCATTTCTATTGTATGTGTAGTATAGTTTATGCAAATTATAATAATATGTGCACATTTTTTCCTGCATTAGATTTATCGACATAACATAACTATCTGCAGAAATCAACTTACTAAGGTATATTTTTTAAAAAACATTTAACGGGGCACGGTGACTCACACCTGTAATCCCAGTACTTTGGGAGGTCAAGGCGGGCAGATGACCTGAGGTCAGTAGTTTGAGACCAGCCTGGCCAGTATGGCAAAGCCCTGTCTCTACAAAAATACAAAAAATTAGACAGGTGCGGTGGTGGGCACCTGTAATCCTAGCTACTCAGGAGGCTGAGGCAGGAGAATCACTTGAGCCCAGGAAGCGGATGTTGCAGTGAGCCGAGATCGCACCATTGCACTCCTGCCTGGGTAACAAGAATGAAACTCTGCCTCAAAAAAAACAAAAACAAAAACAAAATATACAAAAAAAAAAAAAAAACCTTAAAACTATTATTGAATTAGTCAATTTAGACTATCAAGCAACACATTATGGATATGAATACCCCTTATTTTTATCAATTATACTTTCAATAATGTCTAAGAAAGTAGTTTTAGTCTAACACAATAGAAACTGTATATGTGCGTCATAAAAAGAAATGTGTTACAAATGAAATGACAGTATGTTTACAAGTTTAATTACAAATTCCCTCTTTTGAAGTTATCAATGATTTATTTCCTAAATGGCATACACATTCAAAATTATTTGGGCCTTAAAACTAATGCTTAATTTAGTTCAATGAGCATTGTAACCGTTTAATATGTATATATTTTTCCATTCAAAATAACTTGTATTCATTGAATTCACATATGGTTTTCTTTACGATCATCACAGTTAAAAACAATAACACTTTCAAACACAGCACTCTCTCTAACTTATTCACACATATTAACAACCATGCACAGACATGCACAACTCGTACATGCATAAACACTCCCATTCATGTGAGCTCCTTCCCGTACGTGCATGCGCGCACGTGCACACACACACACACACACACACACTTGGGATTTTCTTTCTCCTGCTATTGCACTCAACGGTACACATTCAAAATGTATGGCAGATTGAGTAGTCCAGCCTCAATAATAAACAAAATTATTGTATAGAAAGAGCCACTGTCCTCAATCCTTGAATCTTTTCTTATGCTGGCAAAACAGTCTCGACAACTTCAAATAAATAAATGAATGACATTTTTAACTATCCATGACTTTTTGACTAAGATCAAATGTGCCAAAAGTAATTTTTGCTTAATTTTTGCAGAGTTCTGTTTTAACTCTGCAATATATACTGTGGACTCCAAAATCTCTAAAATAGTTCCTCAACCATCAGCAAAAACCTCACCCTTATCAAATACTCTTAATTTAGATGGGGATGCCTTGGAAGCCACAAACTTTCCATAGGTTAAAACCTACTCATTCTTTCTGAAGGTTTTTTGCTGTTGTTGTTCCTCCTAGTGAAGTTTACTCTCTTTGCTGAGGCAAACATAGAAAAATTAAGAAACAGAATCTAAACTGATATCTGACACCTATCATGCACAATGATAAACTACTGTATAAAAAACCCTATTGTTTTTCAGTAATTCAGCACTTAAAATTGTTGTTTGTAGATTTTATTTTAATTTACCAACTCAGAAAACTGAAGTACCATGTTTTCTTCTGTTCAATGTCACTTAGCTGTTAAGTGACATTGTTGTAACGTGGAAACAATCTACTGTTCCTAAATTTAGAGATGTTTCTAGTATCACACAGATAAGAAAATATGCAGTAAGTATATTTTTTCAGTGTTATTTTAAAAATCCATATAATCCACATAATTTGATCACTGTTTAAATAGAGAAACCTAAAACCGCTCGCTGGTGGATTAAAGATATTCTGATATACCTAGTCTTCCCAGCTCAAAAGAATCACTGGGCATTAGTAACCTTGGGAAGATAATAACAGCATTAATTTCAATGTGAGGGGCAATTCAATTCAATTCATCACTTACTTTTTGGACAATACACACTTATTTTATTGACACACTGAATTTGCACATATTTATGGGGTATCATTTTATATATATAATTATATATAATATCTGCACATATTGCGTAATGTATAAATGTATAATATAATGCATATGATGTATATAAATATAAATGTATATTAATATGTATTATAATGAACTATACATATATAAAATTATATGGTATGATATAATGATCAATAGATGGTATAACGATCTCAGCAAGGTATTTGGCATATCCATCACCTCATGTATTTATCCTTTCTTTGTTGTGAGAACATTTTAAATCCTGTCATCTAGCAGTTTTGTGTTATACAGCATTTTACTGTTAACGATGGTCACCCTACCATGCCACAGAACACCATAACTTATTCCTCCTATCTAACTGTAAATTCATGCCAAATGATCAATCTCTCCTCATCCTTGCCCCATCTTGCTCCTCCCCAGTCCTAGTAAAAGCAATCAGACAAAACAAATAAATAACAGGCATCTAATTGAAAAAGAGGAAGTCAAATTGTCCCTCTATTCAGATGACATAATCTTATACAGAAAAATCCTAAAGACCACCAGAAAACTGTTAGAGCTAATAAACAAATTAACTTTTGGCTTTTGACTTGAGGCTTGTGTTGATAATGAATGTGTCTCCTTGGCCTCTGGCATCTTTACAGACACAATATTTGTCTCCTATGAGCCAACACCCAGATTTCTCATTGTGCCTGTAAAATAAAAGAAAATTTCAGGACCCCCTCAATTTATTATGTCAATGGAGAAGTTAAGTACTGGAGACTAAGTCATGTGGCATGTTTGGCATTTCTGGTTCTTAAATTATAAATTAACATTCTTCCTTATCATTCTTGTTATTTAAATAACTTAGGATAGTTAGATCTTCTTGTTGAATTGAACCCTTTACCATTATGTAATGCCCTTCTTTTTCTTTTTTGATGCTTATTGGTTTGAAGTCTATTTTGCCTGAAATTAGGATTGCAACCCCTGCATTTTCTGTTTTCTATTTGCATTCATATACATGAACAACAGCCAAGCCAAGAGCCAAATCAGGAAGGCAATCACAATCACAATTGCCACAAAAAATATAAAATAGCTAGAAATACAGCTAATCAGGGAAGTGAAAGATCTCTACAATGAGAATTATAAAACACTGCTCAGAGAACTCAAAGAAGACACAAAAAAATGGAGAAACTTTCCATGCTCATGGACAGGAGGAATCAATATCATTAAAATGGCCATACTGCCCAACACAATTTACAAATTCAATGCTATTCTTATCAATGTACTGATGACATTCTTCACAGAACTAGAAAAGCCTATTTTAAAATTTATAAGGAAACAAAAATGAGACTGAACAGCCAAGACAATCCTAAGTAAAAAGAACAAAGCTGGAGGTATCTGTTAACTGACTTCAAACTATACTACAGGGCTACAGTAGCCAAAACAGCATGATACCAGTAACAAAAACAGACATATAGACCAATAGAACAGAATGCAGAGTGTAGAAATAAGATCACACACCTATGACTATCTGATCTTTGACAAAACTGACTAAAACAAGCAATGGGTAAAAGACCCCGCATTCAGTAAATGGTGCTGGGATAACTGGCCAGCCATATGAAGAAGATTGAAACTGGACCCCTTCCTTACATTATATACCAAAATTAACTTTTGAAGAAGATGACAAACTTAAATCAACATTAATATGGACATTTAAAAGACTTAGTAGAGATAAAACAATGTAGAAAATGATATAAAAATACATGTTATTAGTGTGATGATTCACAAAAACACCAATGGGATAGATGGTGCCATGTTTAAGCATAAGTATAGGTAATTCAGTAAGAAAAGGACAGCCTTTTTACCAAATGGTGCTGGAACAACTTGATATTCCCACAGAGGTTGAGACAGGCATTGATTTATAACTCAAATTCTACCATACTTATAAATTAGCTCAATGTGTACTTATACCTAAGCATAAATCTAGAATTATAGAGTGGAGCACAAAGACTCACATCTGTACTTCCAGAGTTTTGGAAGGCCAAGGAAGGAGAGTCACTTGAGCCCAGAAGTTTAAGATTAGCCTGGGCAACTTGCAAGACCCTGTCTCTACAACAAAACATAAAATAAAAGTAAATTAGGATGTAGTTTGCTGACCCCTGCTCTAAAGATACCTTTACACAAATGAGAAGACAAGCCTCGCACTGAAAGAAAATATTACCCATATGTGTTTGACTAAATATTGATATTCAGAATATATAAATACCTCCTACAACTCAATAATAAAAAGACAAATAACCTACTAAAAATAGGAGAAATGACATCGACGCTAGCCACAAAAAAGTAAGTAAATGTCAACTATGCCCATGAAAAGTTGACTGACTTAATAGTCATAAAGAAAGTGGATATTAAATTACTTTGAGTTAAAATGTCACACCAACCAAAATGGCTAAAATAAAAAGGGCTTACTACACCACATATGGATGAGGTTGTAGAGCAGTGAGAACTCTCGTGCACTGTGGTTGAGAGTAGAAAATGATACCATTTGGGAAACAGCTTGGCAATAGAATACCTAGATTTACACAAAATGGTCAATATAGTTCCAACATTGAACATATCCTTTAGCAGGTAAATGGGTGCATAAATTGTGGTATAGTAGTACAATTGTAAACTACTCAGCAATATAAACAATGAACTATAAACTTTCACAAGGAGTACACTTGGGTACTGTTAGTGGGAATGTAAATTAGTACAAACACTGTGAAGAACAGTATGGATGTTCTTCGAAAAACTAAAAATAGAACTACCATATGATCCAGAAATTCCACTGTTAGATACATATCCAAATGCATTAAAATTAGTATGTAAAAGAGATAGCTGCATTCCCATATTTATTGCAGCATTATGCACAATAGCCCAAATATAGAATCAATCCAAGTTTTTATTGATGGAGGAATATAAAGAAAATGTAATATATAAACAATGGTATATTTTTCAGCCACATAAAAGAATGAAATCCGATTATTTGCAACAACATGGATGGAACTGAAGGACATTATGTTAAGTAAAATAAACCAATCACAGAAAGACAAATATTGTCTGTACTCATACATATGTGGGAGCCAAAAAGCATTGATTGTATGGAGATGTAGAGTAGAATAATGGTTACCAGGGACAGGGAAGGGAATGTGGCAAGGGTTGGCTAATGAGTACAAAACATAGTTAGATAGAAAGAATAAGATCAAGTATTTGGTATCACAATATGGCTACTACAGTTCACAATAATTTATTGTGTATTTTAAAATAGCTAGACGAGTAGAATTAGGATGTTCCTAAAACAAAGAAATGGTAAGTACATGAGGTAATGAATATCCCAGTTACCCTGATTTGGTCACCACACATTGTATGCTCATATAAAAATATCATATGTACTCCATGAATATGTACAATTGTTATGTACCATGAAAATTATAAATTGAAATTAAAGCAAAATAAAAATAGTTTCAATAACATGAATCTTAAAATAGTAGGCTGAGCTACAGGGTCAGGATAGAAAAGAGAACACATGTTTTCATCCTTTAATATTATGTTCTAAAACAGTCAAATCTAAGTTACTATGTTTATAAAAATCAAACCATGTTTGACTTTGGAGTTTATTTACTGGAAATGGGCATTCTAAGATTTAAAGAAGCGTACAAATACTCTAGTCAAAACATAAAACTGTACATGGAATGTTTTTGCATGTGTTATATGTAAATTATGCCTTAGATTGTTAAGAGAGTGACTTTTAAGGGTAACATAGCAAATAACTTTTCTTATGTGGTAAGCTGAATGCCATAGTTATTAAGAAACTAGGGATGATTCTGAATTTCTCTGAATCAAGCAATATTGTCAAATTCTGAGAAATGATATAAAGGAAGCATAGGATTGTCTTTTGTTAAAACTCTAAAGTAATTAACTTTAAAGTAATTAAAATATTTTAATTTGAAGTAATTAATCTTTCTGTTTCACTGTCCTCCTCCTATTTGGCCCCATCACATATTTTTCTGTCTAGTGTTTTACCTTTTGTCTTTCTCTACTCATACCAAAATCTGTTCCCAGGAAATAATCTGAAACATTATTTTACCCTACTTTCAGATTAGTATATATGCTCTCTCAGAAATACGCAGTCTTCATCCCTCCTTCATTTGGTAAGGAAAACAGACTCCTTTTAAAGTATGATTGCAGGCCATTAAAAATCTACTGGACTGAGTTATATTTTGAGGAATAGGAAATGATAGCTTCCCACATAGTTGATTATAAGTAAGAGGATACTAGGGCATCTCTTTGTCCTAGGTATTAGGAAACTATTCAGGACTTTAGATATCATTTGTGGAGACATAAATTAGTGGAGCATTATAGAATGAATTTTCAAAATCTTGAGGACAAAGTCAGAAATTTGTCACACATAACACAACTTCATAGAGAAGTGCATGCATTTGAAATAAGTTATAAATTCCGTTCTCTATTCTATATTTCTACCAATACACTTATTATCAGCACAATGAAATAGATTATTATTCTCCCTGGTATAATATATTTTATATATCTTTAAAAGCTGGTGATAATTTTTGTGACAAATGAAATGTAATATTGTGTCTTAAGCTCTTTTAAGAATCTACTTTCCTTAATATCACAATTCTGTCTTTTGGTTTTTAGTTTTGCTTCTAAACAGTCCTGAATTCAGTTTAAAACCTCTTTATTTAAAAATACTTATTATTTGTATAATAGAATAGTAATGCTGTAAACTACCATAAAATGATTTTGTTCAATCCATTCTTTAATAATTGGTTACTTAGTTATATTAATGTCCTCGTAATAAAAGTATTTAGGCATATAATTTATGCTGGATATTATTTAGTTCAAGAGTTTGCTTGTTTTTTTGTTTTTTGTTTTTTTGTTTTGTTTTGTTTTGGTAAATTGACAATTATTGTCTCCCCATGAGTCTATTCCCTTTGTGCAACTAATAGATGTATCTGTATTGGCTGTCTTCACCAACTGAAACTTAGACTCAGGAGAACAATATCTTATGTATCACTCTTAAAGTTTAGTTCATTTCCATTGAGAATTGTACCTTGTAATTCTAGAAAAAGCAGGCAGAGTATAGCTAACACTTTTCTTTTGTTCAGGAGAGAAGAAAATGTGCCTGGGTGATGCATTCTTTATTATGGTAACTATTAATAGACATCTGGAAACAGTTTAGTTTTCTAAATGTTTAGAACAACTACTCTTACTGAAAATGTTGTCTACGGCGTATTTATAAAATATAATTTTGGCTATAATTAGATACCACAGAGTGTATTCTTAAAAAACCATGAAAATGGTGGGTTTTTTTAAATTGGTTTACTTATAGCTCAAAGGACTAACACTTCCTTAGTAGTCTTAGGAGTTGAAACTTGAAGAAACCATTATTAACAATTCCTTTAATTTTATTTTAAAGGGATTAAAAGAAAATTAATTTAAGTTTCAGGAAAACCTCTTGTATTTTATTGTTTAGATTTTCTTCATATTAATTTCAATCTGTAGGATGAAACATACAGATTTAAATATATGTGTGTGTGTGTGTGTGTGTGTGTGTGTGTATCTTCTGCAATACCTGTATCTTGCAGAAAAAGGGCAATTTGCACAATCTTCTTGCCAGAAGATATATGACCTTACTGCTAGTGCCTGAAATTATGTTGACTATCAGACTGCATTAAACCACTGAAGTGACATTTATCTTTGGCAATAATCATCCAATAGAAGAAGAAAAAAACAAAATGTACATTTTTATTTTTGTATTATTTATTTATTTATATAGTTTTTGAGACAGAGTCTTGTTCTGTCACCCATGCTGGAGTGCAGTGGCCTGATCTCAGCTCACTGCAACCTCTGCTTCCTGAGTTAAAGCGATTCCCATGTCTCAGTCTCCCAAGTAGCTGGGATTACAAGCGTGTATCACCATGACCAGCTAATTTTTGCATTTTTAGTAGAAACGAGGCTTCGCTGTGTTGGCCAGGATGATTTCTAACTCTTGACCTGAAATGATCTGTCTGCCTCAGCATCCCAAAGTCCTGGGATTACAGGCATTAGCCACCCACCCAGACAGATTTTTTAACTTTTTCTAACAGAGAAAGTAGTTGATACAACCTAGTATCTAAATTGTTAGTGGAAAACAGAATATAAGTTTAAAAGATTTAGAATTTTAAAAAGTATCTTGTTACAATCTAAAATAAAACATTGGATTCAGATTCCTTGAGCTAAAGTAACATGATCAGAAAGAATTATTTGTAACCAAATGTATCAATCTTCACATTCTAGAAGTGCAAAAAACCTAAGAACTCATCAATTCCACTTTTCAGTGTCTTAGACAAAATATCATTATTTTGGGCTATACATTTGCAGTTTTGTCATTTTGAATATTATTTTAACTAATTATTATCTCCAAGTTGATTTCATACAACTGCTCAGTAAGTCATCTAGAAAATAAAATTTTAAGGCATGCTACTCTAAAGTAAATATAATAAAAGAAATGATTCATCATGCAAATTAATTATAAATAAAAGGATTAGTTGTTCTGTTGGTGTGTGCATATTGTAACATTATTCAATATAGAAAACTATCCAACATCTGTCTTTCTCCTCATTCCTTTTTTCAGAGGTCTTAATGCAAAACAGAATAGGTATTTATTGCTGTTACACTCCTATAAATCCACATGCATTGTAATTTTTGTTTGGTCACAGGCCTGTCAATAGGGAAAAAATGTAAAGAGTGTTCAGTGTTGTGGGGGATGTGTGTGTGTGTGTGTGTAAATTAGCATATCTGCAAAGTGGATTTTTTAAATTTTATTTTAGGTTTGGGGGTAAATATGAAGGTTTGTTGCTTAGGTAAACTCATGTCATGGTGGAATTGTTGTACAGATTATTTCACTAGCCCAAGTATTAAGCCCAGTACCCAATAGCCATCTTTTCTTCTCCTCCTCCTCCTCCTATCCTTCACCCTCAATTAGATCCCAGTGTCTGTTGTTCCCTTGTGTTCATGAGTTCTGATCATTTAGCTCCCACTTGTAAGTAAAACTATGCAGCGTTTGGTTTTCTGTTCCTGTGTTAGTTTTCTAAGAATAGCCTCCAACTCCATCCATGTTCCAGCAAAACACATGATCTTATTTTTAATGGCTGCATAGTATTCCATCATGCATATGTACCACATTTTCTTTATCCAATATGTCGTTGATGGGCATTTAAATTGATTCCATTTCTTTCCTATTGTGAATAGTGCTGCAACCAACATTTGTGTGCATGTATCTTTATGATAGAATAATTTACATTTCTCTGGGTTTATACCCAGTAATGGGATTGTGGGGTCAAATGGTAGTTCAGTTTTTAGCTCTTTGAAGAAATGCCTTACTGCGTTCCACAATGGCTGAACTAATTTTACTGTCACCAACAGTGTTTAAGTGTTCCATTTTCTCCATAACCTCACAGGATCTGTTATTTTTTGACTTTTTAATAATAATCATTCTGACTGGTGTGAGATACTATCTTAACTGTGGCTTTTGTGTGCATTTCTGTAATGATCAGTGACATTGAGCTTTTTCTTATATGCTTCTTGGCCATATATATGTCTTCTTTTGAAAAGTGTCTGTTATATCTTTTTCCCACTTTTAGTGGGGTTGTTTGTGTTTTTCTTATAAATTTACTTCAGTTCCTTATAGATGCTGGTTATTAGACCTTTTCACATGTATAGATTGCAAATATTTTCTTCCATTCTATAGGTTGTCTGTTTACTCTGTTGATAGTTTCTTTTGCTGTGCAGAAGCTCTTAAGCTTAATTAGATCCGACTTGTCAATTTTTGCTTTTGTTGGGATTGCTTTTGTTGTCTTCGTCATGAAATTTTTGTTGGTTTCTATGTCCAGAATGGCGTTGCCTAGGTTGTTTTTCAGAGTTTTTAATAGTTTTTGGTTTTACATTTAAGTCTTTAATTCATTTTGAGTTGATATTTGTATGTAGTATAACAAATGGGTCCAGTTCTAATCTTCTGCATATGGCTATCCAGTTATCCTGCAGCATTTATTGAATAGGGAGTCTTTTACCCATTGCTTGTCTTAGTCAGCTTTGTCAAAGATCAGAAGGTTGTAGGTGTGTGGCCTTATTTCTGTGCTCTCTACTCTGTTTTATTGGTCTACGTGTCTGTTTTTGTGTGAGTGCCATGCTGTTTTTGTTACTGTAGCATGGTAGTATACTTTGAAGTCAGGTAGCGTGATGCCTCCAGCTTTGTACTTTTTGCTTAGAATTGCCTTGGCTATTCAGTCTCTTTTTTGGTTTCAAATTAAATTTAAAATAGGGTTTTCTAGTTCTGAGAAGAATGTCATTGGTAGTTTGATAGGAATAGCATTCAATCTGTAAATTGCTTTGGGAAATGTGGCCATTTTAATAATATTGATTCTTCTTATCCCTGAGCATGGGGCGTTTTTCCATTTGTTTGTATCTTTGATTTCTTTGAGCTGTGTTTTACAATTCTCATTGTAGAGATTTTTCACCTTCCTGGTTAGCTGTATATCTAGCTTATTTTATATATTTTTGGGAGGCAATTGTGAATGGGATTGCCTTCCTAATTTGGCTCTCAGCTTGGCTGTTGTTGGTGTATAGTAGTCCTAGTGATTTTTGTGCATTTATTTTGTATCCTTAAACTTTGCTGAAGTTGTTTATCAGCTGAAGGAGCTTTTCCACAGACTATAAGGTTTTCTAGATATAAAATTATACCATCTGCAAACAAAAATAATTTGAATTCATCTCTTTCTATTAGGATGCCTTTTATTTCTTTCTCTTGCCTTATTGCTCAGGCTAGAACTTCCAATACTAAGTTGAAAAGGATGGCCGGGCGCGGTGGCTCAAGCCTGTAATCCCAGCACTTTGGGAGGCCGAGACGGGTGGATCACGAGGTCAGGAGATCGAGACCATCCTGGCTAACACGGTGAAACCCCGTCTCTACTAAAAAAATACAAAAAACTAGCCGGGCGAGGTGGTGGGCGCCTGTAGTCCCAGCTACTCGGGAGGCTGAGGCAGGAGAATGGCGTGAACCCGGGAGGCGGAGCTTGCAGTGAGCTGAGATCTGGCCACTGCACTCCAGCCTGGGCGACAGAGCGAGACTCTGTCTCAAAAAAAAAAAAAAAAAAGAAAAGGAATTGTGAGAGACTGCATCCTTGTCTTGTGCCAGTTTTTAAAAGGAATGTTTCCAGCTTTTCCCTATTCAGCATGATATTAGCTGAGTGTGTGTCATAGATTGCTTTATTATTTTGAGGTATGTTTTTCAATACCTATTTTATTGAGAGTATTTAAAATGAAATGCTATTGAATTTCATCAAAAGACTTTTCTACATTTATTGAGATAATCATGTGGGCTTGCCTTCTGCTTATAT
This sequence comes from Papio anubis, assembly GCF_008728515.1. Lineage (NCBI taxonomy): Eukaryota > Metazoa > Chordata > Mammalia > Primates > Cercopithecidae > Papio > Papio anubis. The sequence continues at coordinate 64,871,388 of NC_044979.1, read as the reverse complement.
AATGAAATCACATTTATTCTTTTACGTATGTTGAACCAACCCTGCATCCTGGGGATGAAGCCTACTTGATCGTGGTGGATTAGTTTTGGACGTGCTGCTGGATTTGGCTCATCAGTATTTTGTTGAGAATTTTTGCATCTATGTTCATCAAGGGTATTAACCTCGTTTTATTTTTTGTTCAGTCTCTGCCAGGTTTTGATATGAGTATGATGCTCGCCTCATGGAATGAGTTGGGGAGAGGACCCTGTGGCTCAGTTTGTTGGAGTAGTTTCAGTAGTAATGGTATCAGCTATTTTTTTTTTTTTTTTTTTTGTACATCTGATAGAATTTGGCTGTGAATCCACCAGAAGCTGGGTGTTTTGGGTTGGTAGGCTATTTATTACTGATTCAATTTCAGAGCTTATTATTGGTCTTTTTAGGGAATCAATTTCTTCTTGGTTCAGTCTTGGGAGGGTGTATGTGTCCAGGGATTTAATCTATCTCTTCTAGGTTTTCTAGTTTGTGTGCACAGAGGTATTCATCGTATTTTATGATGGTTTTTACTTCTGTAAGATCAGTGATAACATTCCCTTCATCATTTCTAATTGTGTTTATTTGGATCTTTTTTCTTTTCTTTGTTAGTCTAGCTAGTTGTCTATCTATCTTAATAGTTTTTTTTTTTTTTTCCAGAAAAAGCAACTCCTAGATTTGTTGATCTTTTGAATGTGTTTTTGTGTCTTGATTTCTTTCAGTTCAGTTCTGAGTTTAATTATTTTGTTATCTGCTAGCTTTGTGGTTGATTTCTTCTTCTCTAATACTTACAGATATTTCTAAATTTTTGATGTGGTCATTTAGTGCTATACATTTCCTTATTAACACTGCCTTATCTGTGTCCCAGAGACTCTGGTATATTGTATCTTTGTTCTCATTAGTTTAAAATAACTTCTTGATTTCTGCCTTACTTTTATTATTTACCCCAAAGTCATTCATGAGCATGTTGTTTAATTTCCATGTAATTGCATGGTTCTGAGCAATTTTCTTACTCCTGACTTCTCTTTTTATTTTGCTGTTGTCCAAGAGTATGTTTGGTATAATTTTGGTTCTTTTGCATTTACTGAGGATTGTTCTATGTCCAATTATGTGGTTGATTTTAGAGTATGTGTCATGTGGCAATGAGTATATTCTGTTGTTTTGGGATGGAGATCTCCACAGAGGTCTATCAGATTCATTTGTTTCAATGTTGAATTCAGGTCCTGAATATCTTCTTTAATTTTCTGTCTTGATGACCTGCCTAATACTGTCAGTAGAGAGTTGAAGTCTCCTACTATTATTGTCTGGGATTCTATGTCTCTTTGTGGGGCTCTAAAAACTTGCTCTATGAATCTGGGTTTTCCTGTGTTGAGTGTCTATATATTTAGGGTAGTTAGGTCTTTTAGTTGTACTGAATCTTTTCCATTACACAATGCCCTTCTTTGTCTTTTTTTACGTGTGCTGGTTTGAAGTCTTCCTTTGTCTGAAAATACTTTTATTACTTTTTTCAATTTTCTTGGTAGATTTTCCTCCTACCCTTTATTTTGAGCCTATGGGTATCATTACGCGTGAGATGGTCTCTTGAAGATTGCATACCATTAGGCCTTGCGTTGTTATCCAGCTTGTCCCTCTGTGCCTTTTAAGTGGGGGCATTTAGTTTGTCTTTATTAAAGATTAGTGCTGATATGTGTGTATTTAATCCTGTCATGTTGTTGTTAGCTGGTTATTATGTTGGCTTGTTTATGTGGTTGCTTTATAGTGTCACTGGTCTGTGTGTTTAAGTGTCTTTTTGTGTTAGCTGGTAGCATTCTGTCATTTGTATATTTAGCACTCCCTCGTGTAAGGCAGGTCTGGTGGCAACAAATTGCCTCAACATTTGTATATCCAAAAAAGATCTTATTTCTCCTTTGCTTATGAAGCTTAGTTTGGCTGGATATGAAATTTGTTATTAAAGATATTTTTCTTTAAGAATGTTGAATATAGGTCCTGAATCTCTTCAAGCATGTAGGGTTTCAGCTGATAGGTCTGCTGTTAGCTTGATGGGGTTCCCTTTGTAGGTGACCTGCCTTTTTTTTGCTGGCTGCTTTTAAGATTCTTTCTTTCAGCTGGGCGCAGTGGCTCACCCCTGTAATCCCAGCACTTTGGGAGGCTGAAGCCGGTGGATCACAAGATCGGGAAATTGAGACCATCCTGGCTAGCATAGTGAAACCCTGTCTCTACTGAAAATACAAAAAAAAAAAAAAAAAAAGAAAGAAAATTAGCCGGGCGTGGTGGCTGGTGCCTGTAGTCCCAGCTACTGGGGAGGCTGAGGCAGGAGAATGGTGTGAACCGAGGAGGCGGAGCTTGCAGTGAGTCGCTATCAGGCCACTGCACTCCAGCCTGGGGGACAGAGTGAGACTCTGTCTCAAGAAAAAAATACTTTCTTTCATTTGACATTGAAAAAATCTAATGACTGTATGTCTTGGGGATGATCTTGTGTAGAATCTTGTGGGAGTTCTCTGTATTTTGTGAATTTGACTCTTGGCCTCTCTAGCAAGGTTAAGGAAGTTTTCAGGGATGAGATCCTGAAATATGCTTCCCAAGTTGTTTTTTTTTTTTTTTTCTCCTCCTCCATTTCAAGAAGGCTAATGATTTATAGATTTGGCCTCTTTACATAATCCCATATTTCTTGGAGTTTTTTTTTTTATTCTTTTTGTCTTATTTTTGTGTGACTGTCTTATTTCAGAGAGCCAGTCTTCAAGATCTGAGATTCTTTCTTTAGTTTGACTTATTCTACTAATACTTGTGATTGCATTGTGAACTTTTTTATTGTGTAATTCAACTATGTCAAATTTGTTTTTGGTTCTTTGTTATTACAGCTATTGTCTCCTTCAGCTCCTGTATTGTTTTATTGTGACTTTTAGTTTCCCTGGTTTGGGTTTTACCGTCCTCCTGAATCTTCATAATCTTCATACCTATTCATAGTCTGAATTCTATGCCTGTCATTTCTGCCAGCTGTTGGTTGGCAGAAAGCCTGGTTATGAAGTCTTATGAATCCACTCAGACCACTTGAGTGACTGGAGTTCTTGCATGTAGTGCCAACACTTAGGATTATTTAGAAGACATCTGCTTTAAGAACCTAAAACATCTTTTCCTAGCAGTGAAGAACCAAAGAAAAATTGTAAAATAACCCAGTTTTGTCTTGAGAGCATTATCATTGCAACTATGTGATTTTATTGATTTTTTTTTATTTGTCTCTTAGTAAGTCTGAGCTGCTACAACAAAATATGATAAATTGGGCATTTTATAAACATCCGAAATTTATTTCTCACAATTCTGAAGATTCAGAAGTTCAAGATCAAGGCACTCATCGATTTAGTATCTGGTGCGGGCCTGCTTTCTGGTTCATAGGTGGTGCTTGCTTTCTGTGTCCTCACATTTTGGAAGGGAAAAGCGATTTCTTTGGTGTCTTTTTATAATGATATTAATGACCTAACTACCTCCCAAAGACCCCATCTCCTAACACCATCCCTTTGGGGGTTGGTATTTCAACCTGTGAATTTTGAGAGTACACAAACATTCAGAACATAGCAGTCTCTTGTCAAGACTTTGTTGATGAAGGAAGCAGTATTTTACTTTACACTCTTTACATATAGACAAACACTCCTTAGATTTAGAGAAATTGACCCTTGAATCCTTTCAGATAGTATAAGTAGACCCCTAACAGTAATGGTTACTTTTTGTTTTTCCATTTTTAACTAAAGATCCCAAATCTCAGGTAGATAATCTAGTCTGCCTTTCTTGCTTTTCTTTCTTTCTTTTTCTTTCTTTCATTGCTTGCTTTTCTTTCTTTCCTTCCTTCCTTCTTTCTTTCTTTCTTTCTTTCTTTCTTTCTTTCTTTCTTTCTTTCTTTCCTTCCTTTCTTCCTTCCTTCCTTCTTTTTTTTTTTTTTTCTTTTTGAGACAGGTTCTTGCTCTGTTGCCCAAGTTGGAGTGCAGTGGTACAATCACAGCTCGCTGCAACCTCTTCCTCCTGGATTCAAGTGATTCTCCCATATCAGTCTCCCAAGTAGCAAGGACTACAGGCACAGACCACCATGCCTGGCTAATTTTTGTATTTTTTGTAGAGATGAGGTTTCACTATGTTGCCCAGGCTGATCTAGAACTCCTGAGTTCAAGCAATCTCCCTGTCTCAGCTTCCCAAATTGCTGGGATTACAGATATCAGCCACCGTGTCTGGCCTATTTGTTTACTATTGTTAAAAAAATGAAATCTCACTGTGTTTTCCAGACTACAGTGCAGTGGCTATTCACAGATGCAATCATAGTGCACTGCAGCCTCAAACTCTTGGCCTCAAACAATCTTCCTCAACCTCCCAAGTAGCTGGGACTATAGGCACGCATCACCGCCTCCAGCTTATTTACTGAATCTGTGTTTATCATAATATTATTTCTGCTTTGTTATATGATAAAAGTATTAACAATATCATATTTTTCTATATTACAATGAATGTTACATATTTATAATCTTATTTTGTTCTCTCATTAATGGTGGACAATAGATTGCTTAGTTTTTATATCACCATTTGAGACAAAATGAAATTATAGATATTTCTTTCAACTCAAACTTATATCCATATTGGGGGGACAGTCTCTTACACATTATTATGGATGAGGAGAATGTCTAAGTGCTGTCATGGATGAAGTGCCTTGGTGTACTGGTGCAAATAAAAACTGTATTGCTATTTCATTACACACTCACTTAGGGGTGGCTCTGAAAAGTGGGGCTGAAGCGAAATCCACCCACTATGCTGAGCTTTAGATGTTGTACCTAGCCATTATGTTTTGCTAAATAGAAGCACCTCATGCTAAGTATATACATGAAATAGCAGGGAATGATAAATGGCTTGGATAGCTGCATATTATCTTGGAAGGGGAATGACAAGATGGTGAAGGATAAAGAGGTGTGAAGAAGAGTTATTCAGTTGTTCATACATGAGTGGGCACAAAGTAGATGACCTTTGATTCACATGTTAACACACCAATAACTATTTAACATGGCAGAAGAATTAAAGAGCCATGCAGATACAATAACCCATCCAATTGATTTCAATCTGCCCCTTTCATCAACTGTCAGAGTATGAATAAAATTGCCATGATTGCCAAGGGTGGAGCCTATGTATATTGAAAGAGCTTAGCCTTCTGTTTTCCAAGATGAATTTAGCTGCCGTTATTGTCAAATGTCAAAACTTGCAGTAACGTAAATCAATACTGATTTCCTCACTGGACATCATTTTTAGGTGAGGCCAACTAGTCATTTAATGGTTAGTTCATTACATCAGATAGTTTATACCCTGAAAAAGCAGCGCAGTTGACCTATGAAGAATGTGGGGGTTAAGAGTATTGAACTTCCTACTTCATTAAAAATCCATATACATCTTTTGATTCCCCAAAAATGTAACCACTAATAGCTTACTGTTGACTGGAAGCCTTACTGATTACATGAACATTGATTAACATATATTGTGTATATTATATGTATTATATACTGTATTCTTATAATAAAATAACCTAGAGAAAAGAAAATGTTATTAAGAAAATTATAGGGAAGAGAAAATGTATTTACTTTTCATTAAGTGGAAGTGGATAATCATAAAGGTCTTTATTCTTATATTCACAATGAGTAGGACGAAGAGAAGCTGCAAGAGAAAGGGTGGATCTTGCTATCTCAGTGGTGGTAGGTGGCAGAGGGCAAAGAAAATTAGTGTATAAATGGACTTACACAGTTCAAACCTGTGTTGTTCAATGGCCAACTGTAATTATCATTAACTGGGATAAACATGATAGATGTTCCAGATATAGGTTAGCTTTTCCTATTAATACTGTTATGGCAGAACCATAATCTAAGCTCTTATAAAATGTTGTGTCTCAGCTGTGATGTATTGGCAACCCGAGCCCCCTGAGCTAGAGGGTCTCAGTCTGAAGGGGAAATCATTATATGGTATGATGTCCAACAAGACCAAAGAAACACTTCATGGCAGAAGAAAAATTACAACTGGCACATGACCATTGTATCTGGTAGTCGTATCACAATGGCCAGAAACCTGTAGCCTGATGAGCTAACATAAGCTTTCTGACCTCTGTACTATGGAAATTTTGGACTAGATAATTTTTTGTGTGTGAGTGGGTTTTACAGTGTTTTAGAGTATATTTATTAGAATTACTAGATCACAAAATCTTCTCGCTAGTTTTCAGGGTCACCCTAACCCAAATGTGAAAACCAAAAACATTCCCAGACATTGCTAAATGTACCCTGTGGGATGGGGGAAGGAATGGCAAACCTACTCCCGTGTGTATGTGTGTGTATATGTATATATGCATACATATATATGTGTATATATATGCACACACACGTAATATGTGTGTGTGTATGCATGTGTATATATGTAGTGTATACATATATATGTATACATAATATATTCTAATACTGTTCCCACTGAGGATACAGAATCATATAACATTAACTGACTTATGTACATGTGTGATGTGTGTGTGTATGTACACACAATATACACACATGTAAATATATATGGGTAGAATATTAGAATATATGGGTCCAGGAACCAGTGAATATAGAAATGGCCCTAGTTACTATCTTACCCACTGACCTACTTGAATAATTTGTTACTCTGGACTTTATGGGTTTACTCTGGCTCCCAGAGTAAACACAACTCTATTGAAGAGTGTACTAGTCCATTTTCACACTGCTATAAAGATAATATCTGAGACTGGGTAAATTACAAATCAAAGAAGTTTAGTTGGTTCACATATCCACATGGCTGGAGAGGCCTCAGGAAACTTACAATCATGGTGAGGGGTGAAGAAGAAGCAAGCACCTTCTTCACAAGGCCTCAGGAGAAATAGAGAGAACAAGGGAAACTGCTATCTTTATACTACCGTATTTTGTGAGAACTCACTCACTGTCATGAGAACAACATAGGAGAAAGCATCTCCATGAGTTAATCACCTCCCACCAGGCCCTTCCTGTGACACAAGGGGATTACCATTCGAGATGAGATTTGAGTGGGGACACAGAGCCATGTCAAAGAGTATAGTAAAAGCCCCATTAAACTTTAAGCTAGAGTTACACTGGGTTCCTCAGGTAGTAAGACTAACAAGAAAGAAAGGAGTCACCATTGTGAAAGGGATAATGAACTCAACATTAGGAAGAGGTAGGACTGAGGTGATAAAATTGGAACACAGAAGAATGAGTTTTTTACCCAGATCATCTATTTGGATATCTCTTGGTAAGTTTTCACCCAATTTTGATGATAAAAAGATAAATACCGTAGGATATGGTGACCAGGATCTGACCTCCTCAGGGATGAGAGTCTCGATTACTCCACACATTAAGCTACCTAGCACATAAGCAGATGTGCTAACCAAGAGTGGAAGGAGCCTAGAATGATTTACAGAAGAAGGAGGTGATGAATATTCACTGTGATCCTGAGAACAGCTATAGTATAGGCCTAAAACTCATCCCATTAATCTTCCTCAGATGTTTCTCAGGAAAAGAGATTAATGAGAATTCCGAAAGAGCTGTTTTTCCCAGATCCTATGAATTTACCATATGAAACAAGTGAACATGAACAGCACACTGGATGGACTGTGGTACAAAACCCAGATCTGCCCTTCAGGAGTGAGGCACTCAAACTCTAGGGGTTTGGGTTGCCAATAGCCCAGATCTCAGACCATAGCAGAAAATTGCACTTAGCCAAAGAGAGCTGCTTCACCCTAGGTTTCACACTCTATCCAGGGGCAAACTGCATCCAATAACTGGTCAATGTGAGTGTAGAAAGACTTTTTCTCCTTGCCTCAACCTGGGACAAGTTTTAAGGGCCACCCCTGCTTCAGTGCTTCTCCTAAGATGAACTGTGACCTCTTTTTCAAATGCAATGGAGTGTAACTTCTGCCCAGTTCTTCTTCCTTCATTCCCTTGCAACAGTTTTCCCAAGAACACTGTCTTTCCTAAATAAAAGCTCCTCCTCCCATCTTTACTATGGGAAAGCTAACCTAAGACATAGACATATATCAGAATATTTCTTTCATGTCACACTGAATAATTTGTCTATGTGGATAAAGAAGGGGTGAGTTTTATATAAAAAAGTTGGAATTGGGCCTGCAGTGTTCAAACTAAGTAGTATATTACAATTGTAGTTAAGAGCTTCTCTAACAAAAAAGAAAATGAAAAAAAGTCATAATTTTATAATTTAACACAAAATATTGTATAATCATCAAGGTCTGAAGTTAGAGTGCTAATTATAATAACTTTCTCTGAAATTTAACTGAAATGAGGTAGAAATTGTGAATTATTAATTTGTTCTAAAAGATTGTTCCCCGAGTTATGCCTTGTGGTTACTAACTCAGTTTTTACTCTATGTTGAGTCTCTGTAAATAGGGAAGCAAAATTGAAATATATCTAAGTATAAGAATAGGAAATGGTTGAGAATCTCACTTGTATTAATAACAGAATCTCTTAATTAGATATTTACCTATAGTTTTTTATTACATTGAATATGTATTTATACTTCTGAAATATTTGAAGATATATATTCATTAGAAATAAATCATATCATTTTTGGAAAAAATTTAGCATTTTTAATATAATGAGGGAGAGGTATATTATTCGCACTTTAAGCTAAATTTTGAAATGTATTTCTCTCCTACAAATCTCTATAGTTTAAACTATTTTATGCTTGTAAAATGAATTTTGAAACCTGTAGATATCAAACTCAATTATCTTAAAATTGATCTTAAACATGGACAATTGAGATCTCTGTGGGTCCAATGCAAGAATTTTCAGGTATTGATAACGTGTCTCAGAATTATTCAAACATATTTACTTTCCCCAGCAAAGAATTGACCTGAGTGCTTTTGGAGGTGTTTGTAGGCTCGATAAATGAAGAAAACACTGTATTTCTACACATTAACATGCGGAATGTAGCAACATGTTACAATGGAATTTCCAAAATTGTTCCCAATAATCCTTTATTATATCTAAATCATGATTGTACTATTCTCTTGAATAAATTAAAATTATATACTTATAGTTAAAAAATAAATTTAAATAGAATTGAACACATAAACATTCGAAGAAGTAATTGAGCATAGCAAAACTCAGTTCATTATCTGAAGTTGGCAAGGATATTTCATTTCATACATCATTTAGAGACTAATTCACTGCAGTGAATCTATAAATTTAATTGCTCTTAAACTGTTAACGGAATGAAAGAAAAAAATTTTTTAAAAAAATTTGTTTTCAACAAATATTTATGCTACGGTGCACAGAGCTGGTGAACCCTTTAGTCCCAGCAAGGATATATTCACATTTGACTGAGCTGATATCTTTTACCTTCTGTAAGCTCAAAAATGGGATAACACAAACAACAAAAAGATTTTCTTTATTTTAACAATGAATCCATTTTCATTTCATTTGAAAGCTCCATAATAGATTTAACAGTACATAAACTAGACACTGGAATATAATAAATCACTTGTTACCAATATTTGAATTCATAATTACATTGCTTTGGGAGTCAATTTAAAAATAAAATAAATTGAAAAAAACAGGTTCAGTGTCCTAGAAAGCTAAGTCAATATCAAACCTTGGTTACAAACCAGAACTTGCAATTTACATATGAGGTATAAGATAGAAATAATTCGTGAAGTACATTAATTACTCGTACCAACATTGGACAAACTACCTAAGATACCCATCTTTTTCAGATGTATCTATATTATCAAAGAAGAAGTCACCACTCTGGTGCAATTAAAAAAAAAAAAAAAAATCTAAGTCCTTGTCTTAAAATATTTATAATTTAAAATGGAAGATTTACATAAGCATTTAAATATCAAAATTATAGACAAAGAAACTTAGATATGATAAATAGATATATGGAGAGATAGATAGATAGATAGATAGATAGATAGATAGATAGATAGATAGATAATAGATAGATATGGGTGTTATTGAATATGTACTTTTCAGGAAACTTTCTAAGCAACTTAAATTTTTAACTTAAGTCTTCACCAAATTCTGCGATATTATTAGTATTTAATAAATGAATTTGAGATTAAGAAAAGTTAGCAAATTTGATAAAATTCCAATTGTTAGGAAGTGATGGGTGAGAAAGTCCAACACAGGCCTGCTTGCCTGCCTTCAAAGCCAAGACTCCACCATTACGCATGCTACATTTCCTTTCTTTAAACAGGATGTTACTTTTAATGCTAAAATGCTGAAATCACTTGAAAGAAACCTTAAATAATTTTCTGGAGATCTTTGCTATGCCCCCAGATTCTGGGTAGCTCAGAGGTACAGTGTAGAGCTCTGCATTGCTTCCTAAACATACCAGGTAATTTTGTTACAGATGATCCATCATCCACAATATGAGAGCACTTACAGAACTCGCCCATGGCTATAATTTAAGGCAAAGGTAAAATATCTGTTGCTAAAGGCAAATAAACATCACAGGGAATTAACTTCACTTTTGCTTGCAGCTCAAGCTGCCCCAGTCTAAGAGAATAAAGAAGAGTAATTAAAATGACATGATCTGCAAAATCAGAAGCTAGCTTTTCATGGCTTTTCTCACATGAAAAGCCATAATTTACACTGTAGCTATTCAGTCTGTTTTACCTTCTCTTCAGGATGCCAGCAGCAAATTAAAAAAAAAAATTATTTGAAATGATTTTAGATGTACATGAAATTGTGAGAAATGATATGGAGAAGAACTGTATACCACTCAGGAAGTTTCTCTCAATTGCAACATTTTGCATAACTGTAATATAATATCAGTACCATAAAACGAACATTGATCCACTGACTATAATCAGATTTTGCCAAATTTACCTGTCTTATTTTGTCTGTGTGTTTGTATCTAGTTGTATAAAATTTTATTTCATTTATAGATTTTGTGTGACCACCATCATAGTCACAAACGTTTCCTCACAATTGTAACATTATTTTTATACAATTGTATAATCGTATGTATACATATACCACATCAAACTCTTATAGCCACAGCCATATCCTTCTCTGCCCTATTCCACTAATCTGTTTTCCATCTCTATATTATTGCTATTTTCAGAATGTTATATAAATGTAATTACAGGAATACAACATTTTGAGACAGGCTTTTTTCAGTCAGCATAATTCCCTTGAGATTCATTCAAGTTGTTGCTTGTATCAATAACTTCTTGAATTTTTTTAAATGTATTTTTGATATTTTTAATTGACATAAAGTTGTATATATTTATCACATGCAACATGGTGTTTGGAAGTGTGTGTGTATATATATATTGCAAAAAGACTAAATTTAGCTAATTAACATGTGCAGTACCTCACATGATTATCATTTTTGTGGTAGAAAATTTTAGTTATGCAGGAGGATTAAGTTCAAGATACCTAGTACACAACATGATGATCATAGTTAATAATAATATATTGTGATTTTTTCTTGTTGAGTAGTATAGTATAGTATGTATGCATCACATTTTGTTTAACTTTCACCTGTTTAAGGCTATTTTGGTTGTTTCCACTTTTGAGCTATTACACGTAAATTTGCTTTGAACATTAATGTACAGATTTTTGTGAGCCTGTTTTCATTTCTCTGTAATAAATGCCCAGGAGTGTGATTATGCTGGTTTTTACAGCATTTTCAATTTCATTTTTTTTTAAAGAAATTGCCAAACCGTTTTCCAGATAAACTGTACCCTTTTACATACCACCAGTAATGTAAGAGTGATGCAGTTTTTCTTTATCTTGTTAAGGACTTGATCTTATTTCCATGTTTTATGTTAGCTGTTCTGACAGATGTGTAGTGATATTACATTGTGGCTTGAATTTGCGTTTTATTAATAGGTAAAGATGTTGAACACGTTTTCATGCAATTACTTGCCATTAGCGAAATGTCTTTTTCTATACTTCCCATTGTTTGATTTGATAATTTGTGTATTTACTCTTTTTTTTATTTATTATTATTATACTTTAAGTTCTAGGGTACATGTGCATAACGTGCAGGTTTGTTACATATGTATACTTGTGCCATGTTGCTGTGCTGCACCCGTCAACTCGTCAGCACCCATCAACTCGTCATTTACATCAGGTATAACTCCCAATGCAATCCCTTCCCCCTCCCCCCCCGCCATGATAGGCCCCGGTGTGTGATGTTCCCCTTCCCGAGTCCAAGTGATCTCATTTTTCAGTTCCCACCTATGAGTGAGAACATGCAGTGTTTGGTTTTCTGTTCTTGTGATAGTTTGCTAAGAATGATGGTTTCCAGCTGCATCCATGTCCCTACAAAGGACACAAACTCATCCTTTTTTTATGGCTGCATAGTATTCCATGGTGTATATGTGCCACATTTTCTTAATCCAGTCTGTCACTGATGGACATTTGGGTTGATTCCAAGTCTTTGCTATTATGAATAGTGCCGCAATAAACATACGTGTGCATGTGTCTTTATAGCAGCATGATTTATAATCCTTTGGGTATATACCCAGTAATGGGATGGCTGGGTCATATGGTACATCTAGTTCTAGATCTTTGAGGAATCGCCATACTGTTTTCCATAATGGTTGAACTAGTTTACAATCCCACCAACAGTGTAAAAGTGTTCCTATGTCTCCACATCCTCTCTAGCACCTGTTGTTTCCTGACTTTTTAATGATCGCTATTCTAACTAGTGTGAGATGGTATCTCATTGTGGTTTTGATTTGCATTTCTCTGATGGCCAGTGATGATGAGCATTTTTTTCATGTGTCTGTTGACTGTGTGAATGTCTTCTTTTGAGAAATGTCTGTTCATATCCTTTGCCCACTTTTTGATGGGGTTGTTTGTTTTTTTCTTGTAAATTTGTTTGAGTTCTTTGTAGGTTCTGGATATTAGCCCTTTGTCAGATGAGTAGATAGCAAAAATTTTCTCCCATTCTGTAGGTTGCCTGTTCACTCTGATGGTAGTTTCTTTTGCTGTGCAGAAGCTCTTTAGTTTAATGAGATCCCATTTGTCAATTTTGGCTTTTGCTGCTGTTGCTTTTGCTTTTGATGTTTTAGACATGAAGTCTTTGCCCATGCCTATGTCCCAAATGGTACTACCTAGGTTTTCTTCTAGGATTTTTATGGTATTAGGTCTAACATTTAAGTCTCTAATCCATCTTGAATTAATTTTCGTATAAGGAGTAAGGAAAGGATCCAGTTTCAGCTTTCTACTTATGGCTAGCCAATTTTCCCAGCACCATAAAATACTGGCAAACCGGATTCAGCAGCACATCAAAAAGCTTATCCACCATGATCAAGTGGGCTTCATCCCTGGGATGCAAGGTTGGTTCAACATTCGCAAATCAATAAACGTAATCCAGCATATAAACAGAACCAAAGATAAGAACCACATGATTATCTCAATAGATGCAGAAAAGGCTTTTGACAAAATTCAACAGCCCTTCATGCTAAAAACACTCAATAAATTCGGTATTGATGGAACGTACCTCAAAATAATAAGAGCTATTTATGACAAACCCACAGCCAATATCATACTGAATGGGCAAAAACTGGAAAAATTCCCTTTGAAAACTGGCACAAGACAGGGATGCCCTCTCTCACCACTCCTATTCAACATAGTGTTGGAAGTTCTGGCTAGGGCAATCAGGCAAGAGAAAGAAATCAAGGGTATTCAGTTAGGAAAAGAAGAAGTCAAATTGTCCCTGTTTGCAGATGACATGATTGTATATTTAGAAAACTCCATTGTCTCAGCCCAAAATCTCCTTAAGCTGATAAGCAACTTCAGCAAAGTCAGGATACAAAATTAATGTGCAAAAATCACAAGCATTCTTATACACCAGTAACAGACAAACAGAGAGCCAAATCATGAATGAACTTCCATTCACAATCGCTTCAAAGAGAATAAAATATCTAGGAATCCAACTGACAAGGGATGTAAAGGACCTCTTCAAGGAGAACTACAAACCACTGCTCAGTGAAACAAAAGAGGACACAAACAAATGGAAGAACATACCATGCTCATGGATAGGAAGAATCAATATCATGAAAATGGCCATACTGCCCAAGGTTATTTATAGATTCAATGCCATCCCCATCAAGCTACCAATGAGTTTCTTCACAGAATTGGAAAAAACTGCTTTAAAGTTCATATGGAACCAAAAAAGAGCCCACATCTCCAAGACAATCCTAAGTCAAAAGAACAAAGCTGGAGGCATCACGCTACCTGACTTCAAACTATACTACAAGGCTACAGTAACCAAAACAGCATGGTACTGGTACCAAAACAGAGATATAGACCAATGGAACAGAACAGAGTCCTCAGAAATAATACCACACATCTACAGCCATCTGATCTTTGACAAACCTGAGAGAAACAAGAAATGGGGAAAGGATTCCCTATTTAATAAATGGTGTATTTACTCTTGAGTTTTAAGAGTTCTTTGTATATTCTATATATAAGTCTATCGTTGGATATGTGATTTGGAAATATTTTTTTTCCCATAATGTTTCTTGATTTTCCATTCAGAGAGTAAACATCTTTTTAAAAATGAGGTCTATTCAGTTTTTTCCTTTAATGGATTGCAAGCAGCTAATTTTATTTCTTGAGTTATTATCCCCAAAGTGAGAAAAGACCCTGTGCCAATCATTCTCCTTGCTGATACGTAAAACAAGCAACCAGATTATTTTAGGAATATTTTTCTCCTAATGATCCTAAAGAAACAGAATTTTTAAAAAGTGTTGTGAAAAAAAAGTCCTGTCAATATTGCCCTGTTCTATAATGACTTGTAACGGATTCTAGTGTCATGTACCCTATAAAACTTTATTCTTACGAATACCCACGTTATGTATTATTTCTTCATATTTTCTAGCCTAGAAAACTAAAGAACCTACTAGAATGAGGAAGTAGGTCACTTAAAGGGCCCAGAATTAAGTGAATCACTTGTATTTTGGGGGAATTAAAGCTAATTGTTTCCAAAGCATTACATATCGCTAAATTACTAATACGTCTTTATTTAGGAAATGTAAAATCAGGCAACATCGGAAAGATACTTTCATGTCTCCCAGGAAAATTTTAACAGAAAGCTATATGTTATCCCTGACACTAGTCTTCCCCTAAATGTAGTTTGTTCTGTACAGTGTTACCAATGTTACATTCATAAGAATTAGATCTGATTGATACTTCCTTACTTAACCACTTCTGTTGATACCCCTTTGCTGACAGAATACATTTAAATCCTACAAAATGACAAGTGGGTCCCTTGCAACTCAGGAAATGCACCACATTTATCTAATGGCTTAAATAAAAAGCCAAGAGTCATTCTTGATTTTAAAAAATTTCCTCAATTCCTACATTCAATTATTGAGAAATTCTTATTAACACTACTTGCAAAACACATTTCAAACCTATCCACCTCTGTCTGTCTTCATGGGACACATAGTCCAAGGCATCATTATCTCTTTCCTACGCTGCTGCCACGAGTCCTTTAATTGGCAACTTTTGTCTCCCTAAAACCCACAGGGATTGATCTCTTTAAAATATGAAATCAGGTCAACTACATCCCTGCTGCATTTCTTCCAGTGACTTTTCACTATGCAGAAGATTAAAGCCAGTCTTCTTACTAGCCTGAGAGTTTCTCCATGACCTGGCTTCTGCTTATCTCTCTGCCATCTCTTATCAACTCCATTCTTTGTCACTCTTTGTCAGCAAGGTTTATCCAGACTGGTCTTTCTTTTTCTTTTTAAGCTCTTTTTTTTTTTTTTTTTTTCAGATGCTGTTCCTCTGCCTGAAGTGTCTCTCAGCACCTGGTGAACCCAAATGTCATCTCCTCAGACAGGTCTTTTTTAACTCCTATCTGATGTTGCTCACATCCATTCCACTTGTTTGCTATCACAGGAGCTAGCTTCAATTTCTTTTGTCAAATGTAGCACTGCCTGGAATAACTGAACTTGTTTATTGTGAAATATCCACATAAGAATGTTAGTTCCTTAGTATCGTACAATGTATCTTTCTTTTTCACTGCTCTATTTCCAGAACCTGGGTTGTACCTGGAATATAGTATGCACTAACTGAACATTTGTTTAGTAAATAAATGCATTAATTTATCTATCTATATAACTAAATCTATCAAATATTCTTTAAAACATGAACCAAAGTTAATCTGAAACTCTTCCTGTGAAAAAAAGTCATGTATTATATGCCTTCAGCACATGATTTGTCATTATTTCCTTACTATACGATGCCCTTTGTCATGTGCTTTTTTTTCCCATAGAGCTTTATATTCCTTCAGTTCCCCCACCTTCCTCTGAAGAACTCTTATTTGCCATTTCTTGGACTAAATTAGGAAAACTATTCTGTGATCTTACAAGGTTTGAAATGCTAATCAGAAAAAAGTCAACTTTAGATTTTTTTTTTTTTAAGTCAGTATCTCAGCTCTTTAGCTGCTTAAGAGTCAAAAGGTACATCATTATATTATAATATACTCAGATTCATCAGGCTGAAATTTATTTGTCATGTTGTGACATGTCTTTCAAATTCAGGTTTGAAGAAGTTTCACCTGTCAGAATTTGGTTGAGGAAGGGGTGAAGGAATTTGAAGAATCTTCAAGCTCTGAAGTTCTTCTTAGTCACAGCTCATTGCTTGTAACCTTATTTCTCACTGGGCATGCATTTTTGTTACCCTCCCTCTTTTTGTTTTAGTGCCAACATGCTGGGCCAGCTGTTCCACCATTATTTAAATTAGGGTACCACTATCCATGCAGTAGAGATGTGAACACAGAAAAAAACACTTTTTTTAAAATATCAGTGTTAGAAAGAATGAGATATTTATAAGAACAAATAAGGAAGTAAAGAAAATTGGTTTTTAAAAATTGTTGTGTATATATATAGTTTTGAGAGCAAAGTGCCTTATGTCAGCAGCCTGCTTTACTTGGAAAACCTTTGACAGTCCTTATGCTTTGGTTGCCTAATGGTATTCTGTCAGGAGTAAATTGAGTTTCTGGTAACAGATTTGCTTTAAAACAGCATAAAACCTAATGACCACGTCAAGCTATGTTTGCCAGGATAATTGCCTAAATTTGGATTTCTGATTCTCTCGCTCAATCAAAGACCATGCATTGAATGTTGGCAGATCAGAAAATGAACTTATTGTGCATTTTGTGGATAGATACAGACTGAGTCGCAGGCTTCTCTCCTCTCAGACCTCTGATTATTTTAGCAGTGATAACGGCCCCAGCATTTTCCAACCCGATATTGCATTAAAGAGCACAAAACTTCAAAACTATAGTATGAAAAATGTTAGGGATAAACCAACTTAAAGATGGCCTTTTGGGGGGGAATAAAAGACTTATTAGCTATGTGCTACACTCAGTTTTTAATGAAAACTATTATTATACTTCAGAGGAAAAAAGTTACATTTGAATGCTAGCAGATGATAAAAATGTGAACCTATTTAACCTCAGTTCCTAAAAAGGCATCTTTTCTCCTCTGCATTTATTCTCAGAGTCATTAATACTTCCTTTGTACTTTCTGTTATGTCTTCCACCATTCTTCTTTTGTTTTTAATTCCATGTTTATCTTCAGTAACATTTATATTTGTCATCAAGTGTACATTTACAAAGTATGATTTTATGTCATGATTTGTGTTTTAAAGCAGCATATTTAAAGCCAGCTTAAAGCTTTGAGGCAAGCTTCAATTCTAACTCTTTCACTGTGCCTCTAATTTTTTTCTTTAACATTTACTGGCTCATAGGAATTATTTCTTTTCCTGGGTTGGAAATATGACTTCACCCATATAGCCTACAAATGTACATATTCAGTGGCATCTTTCCACGGTTTCTCTTCACTTGGTTGATTTTAAATCATCCGATATACACACTCCTGTTGCCTCCTCCATCTCAAACATGAATAGGCACCCCTTTGCATATATTACCACCAGTCATTTTTCATTTATTCCAACCCAAGTAATGTTTCATTTTTTTCCTTTAGCTCTAATATAGAATCATCTCCCACTGATATTTTGATTATTCTTTTGATGGTATTACTTGGCTTTCATTTTCAGAAGTCCCACCACAGGGAGCAAAAGCATTTCCCATGTAAAATTATATAAAAACATGGATAGAGAAAATGAAAACAAGTGGAGCTCAGAATCACATTCATAGAAAATTAGCTCCTTGAAGAAAACAACTTATTTAGGATCTCAGCAACTTATATCTAGACTCCTGTAAAAAGGATCTTATTAATAGTTTCTTATTTATTTTGAGGAGGAGGAGGAAGAGGAGGAGGAGAAGAAGAAGATGGGGAAGAAATAATAATCAAACATTGCATGGAGCAAAGTCTTCGGTTCACTAGGGCCTAAGACTGGTTCTTAAAATTTGCAGATTCAAAAATTTTGTCAATGTGTCTAGGGATTGTTTCAGTAATGATGCTTGTCAAATCAAGAATATAGGACCTATTATATTCATTAAATATGAATATTTATTGATTTACAAAACCCATGTTATCAGCTAGATTACTTTCTGCCTCTTATTAACCTCATTAACCCTGGCTGGACCACCTCAAAAAAACTTTGAGTTACAACTCAAAGTTTGTAACTGTCAAAATAATCTTTCTTTTTTTTTTTTTTTTCTTTCATATTAATTCACTGACTTCCACAGGTTTTTCTGCTCTCTTTAATATATGAGTATTATTGCCTTTATTACACTTATGCTATTCTAGTAAGTACTACTTCTTCACCATTTCCACAAACTCTTCCAACATTTAGAGGCCTTGATATCGTTATTGAAAATGTGGTCTGTGTGTGTGTGCGAGACGGGAAGTGGGGTGGGGGGTGGGGGGCGGTCTCGTGCTCATGTGTAGGAGTGAATGATGTTGAAAGTCATGAGGAAGACGTGTGGATTTCTCAACTAACTAAGCCCCAGTTAATTGGGGAATCGAGAGACAACGTCCTCCTGTCTTATAATATTATATTGTCTCTCGATTCCTTACTTTGGCCTTCATCTGGGTATTTATTTATTTATTTATTTATTCATTTATTTTTTTGAGACGGAGTCTCGCTCTGTCACCCAGGCTGGAGTGCAGTGGTGCGATCTCGGCTCACTGCAAGCTCCGCCTCCCGGCTTCACGCCATTCTCCTGCCTCAGCCTCCCGAGTAGCTGGGACTACAGGTACCTGCCACCACGCATGGCTAATTTTTGTATTTTTAGTAGAGACGGGGTTTCACCATGTTGGCCAGGATGGTCTCGATCTTCTGACCTTGTCATCTGCCCGCCTTGGCCTCCCAAAGTGCTGGGATTACAGGTGTGAGCAACTGTGCCCGGCCGGACTTTGTTGTGTTCTAACCTATGGCTCAAGTTCTTATCAAAATGTATTTTCCTACAAAAACTTTAATTTCTCAAAAAGAATTTCAGTAAATGTGAAAAACAATGCTTCCAGATACTAATGAATTTGAAGTAAAAAGAGGGAATTCGATGGTCTTAAGAAATTTATTGTTGCACCAATCTGATAAATGCTCCCCGGTTCCGGTGATACCAATGCCGACCAGATGGCGTCTTTTTCCCTTTGTTAGTTTTCCTGAAAAGTTGATATTTAATTCCTGCTTTTGTAGCATGTGTACATACTTCAGCACATGCCTCTACTTCTTTTTACTTGACGTATTTTTCCTCTGGAAACACTAAGGTGTGTTCCAGCACTGAGGATACTCTTACTTTCATCCTGATATTTTCCAGTTCTCTTCATTTACACAATTGTAGACATTGTTTTGTGATAGATGACTCAGTGAAATAGCAGCACTCCTTCATTATATATTATTATTCACTTAAATATCACAAAACAACTCATTTTCAATCTCTAGAGTAAATTCTTGTAATTTTTTCTGTGCTGACGACACCATAGGTTCTTCAGGCATTATTTTAAACTTTCTATTCCACAGAAAGCCCTAGCAGTGGTTCTTCGTGGCTTCTTATTTTAAATCACATCACAATACCATGAGTCCACAATGATAATATGCAAAATATGTTCCAGAAAACATATTCTCAAAACTATAATGAGCATGTTTCTGACATTATTTGTAATCATCAGAAAAAAATTCTTGTCATATAATAAAATTGTTATTTTATATGTGGTATGTATTATGTGTGCATATATGTATGTATTTATAGCCTACGTTACATTTCCTAAAGTGCATTTATATACTATTGAAAAATGGTGTATTTACTTGTTTACCTTTAGCTCTGGGAATCAAGATAAGAAGGTCTACATGATGGATTTGTTTGACCCGTTTTAAACCGTTGAAACATTCTACCAGAAAAACAGTCACACTCCAACTCCCATTTTCTAATCTTTCTTTGTATCTTTTCTTTGTACTTGAAGCCTTCTTTGAAGTGGGTGTAAGGGATATAAAGGTTAAAAGGAGACAGAAAACCTAATGCTTTAAAGTTCACTTATCATTTATCCAACATAAGTTCTCAAGAAAAGACAGCTCACTGAGTGCTTATCAGTCATTTCTATTGTTTGATATGTTGGCACCCAATTAACTAGGGATTCAAGAGTTCAGTTAAACTTCAAAAAAAGAAAAACAAGATTTTTTTTTTTTCTGCACTTGGGACACTGTCCTATAGAGATCTATTTTATAACATCATATGTATGCATTTTTAAAAATTTCAATTTTATTCGCTTTGTAAAAATTAAACATCTGAACTAATGGTACCTAGTAATACTCACAGCAGCCTTAAGGTAGAAGCGAAGTATTTGTAATAGAGGCCAAGTTGGGCAACCCAGCTGGTGTGAGTAAGTTCAATTACTAAAATCTTCAGTGCCATGAGTTTCAAGGTCTAATTAATGCCTGTGAGAAATGAATATTTCCTGGAGATTCACTTGCTTGAAATAATTCAATCCCTCAAAGGTATTAAGAATGGATAATCTCAGATGGAGCTAGGTCAGGGATCATAATGTCAGTTTTCATTGTTCAATTTAATTAATTTAGAAGTCCTACACTTGTTGAACAAAACTACTAGGTGAAATGTAATCAGTTGTAATGTTTATTATCACCAACATATTTTATTTACTTGAGATTTTCATGTTCCCTGTACATGAGTGTCAGGATTTTTTCTTTCTCATGCTTCTCCAGAGGAGTCTGCTGGTCCCATCTTGGACTTACCCTTTTGAGTGTTTTTGTAGCCAGATTTCAAAGGAGGATACATGGAGCATGACGCATATTAATGAATGGTTCACTTATGGATATGTCTTATTTCCAGTATTTTCAGTATATTTAAAATGGAACTTTTCTTGTGCCAAGAAATGATCATGATAGCTAGTAGACTTGGATCTCTGTTCCAATTCTATACAGTTACTCCTTCCTGAAACGAAATGTATCAATCCAGATACTGCACCTTAATATGGCTTCTTTAGTGTCCTGTGATACCTTCTGGGACCCGGAAAAGAAATCCAACAATAATTCTCGAGTATACACTAATTTATGTGCTGAACCTAAGTATGATTTGATTAACAGGGGCTGCATACAACTTACAGCATGATTTTTGTTTTGTTTTGTTTTTGTTGTTGTCGTTGTTTTGTTTTTTGAGATTGAGTCTCACTCTGTTGCCCAGGCTGAAGTACAGTGGCACCATCTCGACTCACTGCAACCTTTGTGCCCTGGCCTCAATGATCCTCCCAACCTCAGCCTCCCTCGTAGCTGGGACTACCGGCGCGTGCCACCACACTCAGCTATTTTTATTTATTTATTTATTTATTTATTTATTTATTTGGGTACAGGCTGGGTCTTGCCATGTTGCCCAGTGTTATCTTGAACTCCTGGGCTTAGGTGATCTGCCTGCCTCGGCCTCCCAAAGTGCTATGATCACAGGTATGAGCCACCGTGCCTAGAAAACAGCATTGATTTTTTTTCTTTGCTTTTCTTTTCCTTTTCTTTCCTTTCTCTTATTTTTTCTAGCTGCCAAGAGACCCAAACAAAATTGAAGTTTAATTTTTACAATTGTATTTGACACCTATAGTTGAAATTTTGATTAGACTATTTCAAGCTTGAATGCACCCATTATAAAGGACATTAGGATAGAAAATTAAGTAACCTGACATGGTATGCAGACATTTGGTAGTAGCTATAATACATTTATATTAAATAAATACAGTATGATGTTAGCTAAGTGGCCTATGAAAATAACTTTTAGCAAATAGAGGGTATTTCCCTATAAAGCAACTTCTCCAGTTACACATTCCTGAAATTGGCGAGACAATTCATTGCAAATGTAATCTTCAACATTTTACCTGTGTTTTTCATATTTTTGTTTTCTTCCAACTTATATAGGCTGATTACTTATTTTATAACTTAATTAAATCTACACAGAATGTGAACCTAGGTGTGAGTTAAAAAAAAAAAAAAAAAAAAAAAACCCTGATAGAGTGAAAAAAATACAAAATTATTAAAGTATTGAAATGATGATCAATATTTAAACCTTGGCAAACTTAAATATTAAAATGTATTAAATACCTTAAAACTCTAGTTCTGTTTTATCTTTCAATATTTCATTATTTATCTTTCAATATTCCAAACAAATAAATGTATAGTAATTAATACTACAAAAATTTAAATACAATATGTAATAAGTAGGCTATATTAGCTAGAAAATCAAGTTTAAAAAAAAAGAGGCATAAATATTCACTTCAGAATTATGCACCTCTCTCATCTCCAACAGAAAGAGAAATTTTACTCTCAGACTATCCTTACCATGGAAGGACACATTCTTCCCTTGCAAGAGTATCTTTTTTTGACTGCTGAATATGGCTTCAGTATTGGAAACACTCTATCACTGAGAATGATGTTTTTGTTATTCTGTTTCCAACCCTGGTCTCCCTTAGAGATACCTAAACCTAAGACTGGCTAGTTGCTATCTTTCTCCTAAACATTAAGTATCCTGGAACTTATCCTAACACCTTCATAATTCCGAATTGTTATGTAAAGAGAATCTTGCTTCAAAGATAATTTGTAAATGGATTGAGATATTACTAAATATACACATTTGATTAGAACACAAACATGTGAAAACTAGATAACACTGTAGAAATTAATCCCATAGAATCAACCAAGTGTCACTCTTAATTTTACTTACCAGTCACAGAATTAAAAATACCCTTAAGATTCTTGATCTGACAACATCTGTCATAATAGGGAAACTGATGAAAGAAAAAAAAAAAAAAAAGACATTTGCCTAAGTAGACAAAAATCTTACATTTTACACAATTAAAGAAGCACACACCTATATTTAGTTTTTACTATGAAAAGTTCAAAGACTACATTTGAAAAATACTATATTGAAAGGTAGAAATTCAGTAAAATCAGTATTCTGCCCATAGAGAACTGTAACTGGCTCTGGGAAATGATTTAGCTTATATCAAAGTGCCCTCTTGAGGATGTAAACATAACTACGTGACTGAAAGCATTACTGAAACGTCAAATGCTCTAATTGAATTACCAAAAGAAACTTTTGCAAATGGTCAGATATGCATCAGAACTAGTGAAGATATATGTCTTTTTTTCCTTTTTTTGTAAAGCAAGCGATAATTTGCATATATTTTGCTATTGACTGATTAAAAGGGAAGAATTTTACAAGAACTCATACTTATTCTAATGGATAGGAATTTTTGTTCAAATCTTACTAAGAAATATATTTGCTATTGTGAAATAAATATTGTTCTAAATAATTGTTTAATTTCTAAAAAAGTTGTCATCATTCTGTTATATTTCAGAATATTGGGCTTTGCCAAGGCATCACTAGCGGGTAAGAAAGGCTAGTGTGGTCATTGTCCAGTAGTCCATACAAGTTATTCCTGAATTGCTGGATGTTCAGCCCAGTGACTACCTCTGACGGATTTTTTTCTTGGAGCTGTAACCCAGAATTGGTACATTTAGCTCTAAGTAGGTACTTGAAACGCTATCAAAGGTGACATGAAGGTAACTTTCTTAGTGTAAAATTTAGATAAGTATTATATCTTTGTTTTTGCAGGTTTAAATATTATATCCTTGTTTTTGCAGGTTTAAACCTTTCTGGTTTGTGGAGAACAAAATTCTAATATGCTAATTCTATGTTAATTTTGATGACATGCTAATCACCACGTTAGTTCTAGGCTATAAATACAGTGTGTTTCTCTTCCTGATTTCAAACTAGGGATGTATTAAGTTTATAGATTTGGAAATATATATTTGTTAACAATAAGAAACTATGAGATGTAGTGTATCTTAGAAGTGAAAACAGTAGTTATAAGTTTAAAATTAGGAGAGTTTTCAAGAAAATACTCGTGAGATATGTGAGAAAAAGAAGTAACAATAAGTCAAGCAAGTGGAAGGAATAGCAAGTTTAAAAAATTTTCACACCAGAACTACAGAGAATATCATTTGAAAAGCTGAATTCAGCTTAAAGAGACTTCTGCTCTAGGGCAGGTTATATATCTAGTGCCAGCTTCTACACAGAAGAACTAGGAAGGCCATCAAAAATACTGAAATAGTGTTTTTAAAGCAATAGTACTTGTTTAAGATTGAGAGATGAGCTTCACATCCATAGGGAAAATCTACATGATTCTTAGAGAATATGGCTAATATTATATTGAGAGTAGGACCAAGATAGTAGAGGTCAAAGAGTTTTAGGGGATGTAAAGTTTCAGCCCAAGCAGTATAGAAAGGCTCTATTAACACTTCTTTAAGATCCCAGTATCCACCTAAAACAGAAAAGTTCCGTCTTAGGAATAAGGACCACATCCTAGAGTAAGGTCTGCCCTAGTCTAGCCTCACTTAGATTTTCCCCTTCCAAGTCCATAAAGACTTCTGTAAGATAGTATACCATCTGGAACTCCTTTTGTCTTCCAGTCAACCAAAGGTCTATTTCCATTGGCTAATGCCCAAGAATCAATAAAAAGTCATAATACCACATTAATATTGTTATTGGCTAGTTTATTTAATGTCATAAGCATTACCCATTTGATGTATGGCCATTCATCAGGTTTATCTTTTTCTTCATCTGTTAAATTGCAGGAATTAATGCACTGCAGTGCAGCTAGTTTCCAGGTTGAGTGCTTGCTCTTCACTCTTGAGCAGCTATCCTTAAACTTTGATGCATGCTTGGCATCATCTGATTATAACTGATTACAGAGTGAAACTCTTTCAGCAATGGGGTTAGAAAACTCCTCAGGAAAGCCAATATAGGGCTGAAGGCATAGTGGTCACCTGCTCATGTGGATGATGGGCACTTCCAGTGGCTCCCCTGATCTATATTCTGGACATATTATTTTGTTCAATAAGGAATCTCTCCTGCACATATTCTTCCCTGTTGGAATGCAGATTTTACATAAAACCATAAACAATGGACATTTCAGATCTCAAAATAATTTTATAATTTTCCTTAGAATAACATCCAACAAATGCCCAATCAGAGGCCAATAACTGCCTCACAAAGAGTGTCAGATTACTTTCTAGCCCAAAACCCCAGCAGTTGTGCTGGGTAGGTGTCTTGGCTTTTCCTGAGGGCTCCGGTCAACATGGCTATGGTGTGGCAGATATTTCCATGTGCAAAATTTATTTCAATAGGGGTTCAGAATCATGAATCTATTAACTATTAACTTTTCCCCCTACAACCTGTACAGCCGTTTCATTCATTACTAGCCTGACATGAATCTTTTTGATCAAAACAGGTATCTGCCTGACTTCCTTCTCGGAATAAATATACCCCTTTGATTTACAAACCCAATCACCAGCCATAAGTTTATGGTTCTAGCATTTTTGAATTGTTTCTCATTGACTTTTATTTCTGCTAAAAGAGACAAAAGCAGCTAAGACTTCCTCTTTATTAGAATTTTTATTGTTTTAGATTTAGCACTTCTTCTAAACCTGGATCTACCAACTGCAAATGGCATTGATACAATTTTGTCTCATCAATGCTTGCAGTGTTTTTGTGACTTCACCCCATGGAAGCTATTCTGGCAACAATGATTTCTCACTTTTCTCATTTTCCTATCTCTCAAATAAAGCCTTACTCATTTTTAAAATTACGAATCAGGAATTATTGCAAAAGTCTTCATAACATTAACTGCAAAAGTTACACAGTTCAGATTATTAAAAACATTTGCAAGCTTCCACAGAGCATACTCAGGAAGTCTCTAACAAGGGCAAAGGTTTAGCATGAAATAGAAAGACAGCACAGGCCAGGAACAGGGCCCAACATACTGCCCGGCTCAGCTCTCCTAGATCATTTCGTAGTCATACAGAATTAACATTTGTTTCCAGATCATGAACCACCAAGATGTGTGTGAGGAATTGTATTAGTTTTTATGTGGCTTCTGTAACAAATTACCACTGCCCTGAGGGCTTGAAACAACAGAAATGCGCTCTGTCATAGTTCTAGAGGCTAAAATTCCAAACTCAGCATCACTGAGCCCAAAATCACACTTCTAGCAAAGATATGCTCCCTCTGAAGACTCTAGCAGAGAACCTGTTTCTTCCCTTTTGCACCTCCTGGTGACTCCTGGTGGCTGCTGGCATTCCTTGACCTGTGACTGCCTCACACCACTCTCTGCCTTCCTGAGGACATTGCTTTTTCTTCTTTTGTGTGCATCAGATCTTTCTCATCCTCACTCTTACAGGGATACATGTGACTCCCTTTAGGGCTTATCTGAATAATGCAGGATAATGTCCTCATCTCAAGATCTTTAACATAATCACATCTGCAAGTTGTTTTTCTTTGTTTTTTTTTTTTTTTTTCATATAAAATGACATTAACAGGTTCCAATAATTATGGCATGGATATGTTTAGAGGAGGCATTATTTGGCCTACCACAAGAATCTTGATTTCAGGGGGGCTCATGCAAATGTTTCTATCATGGTTTTATATGACCTACTGGTCACAAAGCCAGGACAGGTGAATTAAACTTTTGTACCAACAATAAGACATAAATAAACAAGCTAGCCCTAGGTGCTGCCAGAGAAGCTTCAAATATTAAATTGCACATTTTAAATCATTATTTAGCCCATTCAGTCACAACCTGGCTTCCAGGTACCCCTCAGAGGTAAACATGGAGTTGTTCAAATCTAGCTGTAAGATCACTCTTACTGAAGGAAGAAATAATGATTTAAATGCTCTTCTATGATTCAAGGAGCAAAGTAGGTTAAATTAAAGAAAAATATGAGAAAAGAACATGAACCTCACAATGAACTCCCTACTGGTCTATCACACTACTTCATTTTCTGCCATTAGAGCAGAAGTAGCAAGAGAACTAAAATTAGAAGTAGAGCCTGAAGATGTGACGGAAGTGCTGCAATCTCATCGTAAAACTTGAATGGTTGAGGAGTTGTTCCTATATGAACAAAGGAAGCAGTTTCTTGAGATGTAATCTACTCCTGGTGAAGATACTGTGAATATCGTTAAAATGACAACAGAGGATTTAGAATATTACATCAACTTAGTTGGTCAAGCAGCTATAGCGTTTGAGTGGACTGACTCCAATTTTGAAAGAAATATTTACTGGGGGTAAAATGTTATCAAAAAGCATTGCACGCCACATAGCAATCTTTCGTGAAAGAAACAGTCAATCAATGAGGCAAATTTCATTGTTCTTTTATTTCCAGAAATTGCCATAGCCATCCCACCCTTCAGCAACCACCACCCTGATAAGTTAGCAGCCATCAACATGGAGGCAAGACTCTCCACCTGAAAAACGATTATGACTCACTGAAGGCTTAGATGATAGTGCCAGTAGTTTTTAGCAGTAAGCTGTTTTTAAATTAAGCTTTAATTAAAGTACATTTTTTAGACATAAAAAATATTGCACACTTAACAGACTACAGTATAGTGCCCATACGACTTTTTTATGGACTGGGAAAACAGAAAATTGACGTGACTCACTTTATTGTGATGATCTGGAACCAAACCTGCAATATCACTGACATATACCTGTAGTAAAGCTATGTGTCTTTTTAGGTCTAATTGGTATTTTTTTTTTAACTTTTTTTTATTTTACTTTAAGTTCTGGGATACATGTGCAGAACGTGCAGGTTTGTTGCACAGGTATATGTGTCATGGTGGTTTGCTGAACCTATCAACCTGTCATCTAGGTTTCAAGCCCCACATGCATTAGTTATTTGTCCTAATTGTTATTTTAAGCTATGTGAAATAATGCAGAATATGCATCACTAGAAAACTACAGATAAAACTACAGGCAAGGCTCAGCAGATCTTGAGCAGATATTGCTATTATGTTCATTGAGCTACGGACATGTAACTTCTGCTCTTTCAAAATTTTATAATTTATAAAAATGATGTATTTGAAACCAAATATATGAAAGAGTAACATAATTTTTTTCCAAAGACACAAGAGAAATTTTAAACAACTGTTTTGATATTCATTTTTTTCTTACATACTGAGACAGAAAGAGCTAGCCATACTAGAAATTTTGTAATAATTTGAAATTATGCTGAAATCAAGTTGATGTATATAAAACATACATTTCTTGCAAAAATAAAAACAAATAAATAAAAAAAGATAAATAAATAAGCAGCCTTTGGTTCAAAGAATGATTGTCATGTCATTTGCAACTCACTTGAAACTCAAGCGGGCCCTGACCCTTATTAAAATATCAAAATATAGTAGCGCAACTAACATTAGAGCTAGTTTCAGTTTGGAGAAAAGATTGCATCCCCTAGTAACACAATAGTGTAATTCCTAAATTGGTTTTCTTTATTGTTATAATAAAGAACATAAAGGCAGAAAAAAGGATATTCATCAAAATATTATAATAACTGTGTACAAATTGCATGACCAATTTATTATTTCACTTATATGTGCCCATACGACATCTGTAGATAATAAGTAGAAAATTTTGATTTTATGTAAAAATTATTGTTGCAATATTTTCATAATATTTGTACAAAAATTAACCTATCTCTCCCCAACTGTCTCCAACTCCTATAGTTCCAACCTATCTCCAACTCCTCCTAAGGTGTAGCATGCTCCAGTAAAAAAAAAATTGATGTAACGATTATTTTATAAAAATCATATAAAAATCATACAATTGGCACGTGTTCTTGATGATACATGTAAAGAAAACTTATTGCTGTGAGCTGTAAAAAAAGCAAACCTACCTCAAATACATTTTGGGCTGGGCATGGTGACTCACACCTATAATTTCAGGACTTTGAAAGGCCGAGATGGGCAGATAGCTTGAGCCCAGGAATTCAAGCCCAGACTGGGCAACATGACAAAACCATGTCTCTACAAAAAATATAAAACCTAACTGGGTATGGTAGTCCCTGCTACTCCAGAGGGTGAGGTGGAATACTCGCCTGTGCCAGAGAAGTCAAGGCTGCAATGAGCCATGATTGTGCCACTTCATTCCAGCCTGTGTGACAGAATAAGACCCTGTCTCAAAAAAAAAAAAAAACAACAAAACATATTTTAATTATCCATGCATTTACCATAGAGCACAACTTTCAAAATCAGAAGGCTGGGTTTTAAATCAGAGAACAATTCATTAACATGTTTTGAATATCAATTTACTCATTTGTAAAGCAAGGGTAATAAACTGTGGTCAAATGTGATAATATATTTAAATCAAAAGCTTAGAGCAGTTGATGCATCAGACAGAAAACCTGTCTTCAAATCATGGCTTCCTCATTTAGTAGCTGCGTGACTTTAGGCAAAATCATTTATTAAAAATCTAATCTGCTAAATGATTATTCTAATGGCATGCCTATTTTATAAAGTGATAATGTGAATTAAATTAGTGTATGAAAAGCATAATAAGTACTAAATAAATGATAATTCTCATCAGTATTCCTCTTGTCATGCAAGTATCTGTTCCCTTTCCCTTTTTGATGAGAAATGCTTATAATGTAAATAACACCTTTGCTAGAGTTGTGAGGAAAAAATGAGACTATATGCATAGAAGCATTTTGAAAGACAGACAGGAGCATCTACATTGAGATTTTTGTTTGTGTATGTGATTTGTAGTCTTAAATTAGACCAGTGAGCAATGGACACCGACATAAAACTACACAGAACTAATCTGAATGTAACTAAATTATTTTATTTTAATATTTGCTATGGAAAATCACCTTATTAGCAAATGAAGGAATAGTTGATTGAATGTGCTCCATGATTTCTATGGTCATATTTTAACATTTTATAAAACTTTTTTCAGAACACAACTATTTCAAAGCTGTGTCTATGTGCTCTTGCTCTTTTGCAGAAATATCTTAAATATTAATTTTAATTAGCCTAAAATCCTAAATGTATTAATGAAAGCATGGTTTTTACCTATTATCTGCTTTTCTTTGCTACCATAACAGCTTAAAGTGCCAAGAGTAGCTAGTGATGTGCAATGATCAACTAGGTAAATGTTAACTATTTTTCATATATTCAGAGATGCTGGCAGAGCTACTTTATGTGAGGTATTTAAGTCTACTTGCTAAATCTTAAGAACTGTGTCTCATAATTACAAGACACAACATAGCTTGCTTATTTGTCTTGCATGATGCTATTTCTGAAATCACTAGGTATACAGTATTACATTCATAAGAACATCTATTACCTATTTTCTATAGCTTTGAATTTGCCAAACTAACTTTAAGTTTTCATGAAGATCCTAACTGACATACAGAATAAGCTTCCACATGAGATAACAATCCAGCTGAGTTATGCTTATTTTTTAAGAGCTTATCTTTATATTTTCAAATGACATTTAGAGATTTCCCAAGCATACTATGTCCTTTACATATGCTTAAAATAGTGGATGAATATAAGTTAGTCTTCTCTTAATGAAGTTGGATATACTTATAAAAAAATCAATTGTTAATAATGAACAGCAATGGAACAAAGATTTCAAGGACAAGTAAACTCTTTGAAATATGTTTAAAATTATTAATCTTTTTGCCTTCCCACTGAATGATCTTTTTTGTATAATTTCATTTTTTCTATTTTGTTTTCAATCACAGTCAGGCAAGCTGTGCCTGTCTAGGTGAGATTCTAAAGAGCAGAACTGCCTCATTGTCATCATACATCTCCACTCATCTACTCAAGAACATGTTCTTGATCTCTATATCTGCCACCAGCAGTTCCCAAGTTCTTCCCAATCTGTCTCTATTATTTACTACATGTGAGCTTTTGTGAGCTGAAAAGCCATCTTGCCAAACTTGCAAGAATTTTGTTCAAAATTAAACTTGGTTTGGAGATGATGTCTGAGATGTTTTTTAGCACATAGACTTCCTGACTTCAATACTGATTTCCACATTCCTAGAAGCATTCTAAATAGTTGAGGTTGTCACATCAATGAATACATTGGTATTCAGGAAATTTGAGTCATACAGTTTACAGTTGTCTCTAGCTATATGCAAGAGATTTCTTCCGGGACCACTCCCCCAACTGCACATATGTGAAAATCCCCACATACTCACGCCCTTCAGTGGGTCCAGTGGAACTGATGCATATGAAAAGTAGAGCTTTCATATACGCTCGTTTTGCATTCCTTGAATACTGTATGATAGATCCCCTGAACGTAAGTGGACCTGTGCAATTCTAACTCATGTTGTTCAAGGATCAACTGCAGTTATAAACATAACTAGTCATATGATAGTTTAGATGTTACAGACACTTTGTCTATGAATTAAACAGCCCAGTAGTAGGTGCCTAAGTTTAAAAATATTGTCTTTGAAAACTAGTTTAAACAAAGCAATAAATAATCCAGATAAAATAGGAATCTTCTATTTTAGTAACATTGTTTCTCTCCCCATTTATCAAATATTTTCACAAGTACTTAGTCTGGCAATGATTGGCAACAGAGCACAATGTTCCTTCTGACTTTTTTTTTTTTTTTTTTTTGAGACGGAGGCTCGCTCTGTTGCCAGGCTGGAGTGCAGTGACGCAATCTCGGTTCACTACAACCTCTGACTCCCTGGTTCAAGTGATTCTCCCGCCTCAGCCACCCACGTAGCTGGGATTACAGGCACGGGCCACCATGCCCGGCTAATTTTTGTATTTTTAGCAGAGATGAGGTTTCACCATATTGGTCAGGATGATCTCGATTTCCTGACTTCGTGATCCACCCACCTCGACCTCCCAGAGTGCTAGAATTACAGGCATGAACACTGTGCCCAGCCCCTTCTGACTTTTTAATAGATTATAACCAAAGAAAGACATACCCACATAAACAGCTTTTCACATAATTTTACCATACCATGTCAGAGTTAATGCCTTCATAATAAAGAATCCTTAACAACAGAATTGCCCCTGTTACATTATACCTAGGATGTAATACACCACATGCACAGTTGACATTTGCCATCATTTCCTCACCATTAAGACTAAGAGGAAAATGGAAGCCTGTAATTCCAGCACTTTGGGAGACCGAGACGGGCGGATCACGAGGTCAGGAGATCGAGACCATCCTGGCTAACACGGTGAAACCCCGTCTCTACTAAAAAAAAAATGCCAAAAAACTAGCCGGGCGAGGTGGCGGGCGCCTGTAGTCCCAGCTACTCGGGAGGCTGAGGCAGGAGAATGGCGGGAACCCGGGAGGCGGAGCTTGCAGTGAGCTGATATCCGGCCACTGCACTCCAGCCTGGGCGATGGAGCGAGACTCCCGTCTCAAAAAAAAAAAAAAAAAAAAAAAGACAGAGGACATATAGCATTATTTCTGATTAGCATTGCCTCATAAAGTTTTTAATGATGAAACAAGTAGACTATTTCTTGCTTAAAGTTTTAGCATATTACAATTACATGATA
Source organism: Papio anubis (assembly GCF_008728515.1). NCBI lineage: Eukaryota > Metazoa > Chordata > Mammalia > Primates > Cercopithecidae > Papio > Papio anubis. The sequence goes on along the minus strand of NC_044979.1, from coordinate 64,838,580 downwards.
GCATGATACACACACACAAATACTAAAATTTTAATTGTATGAATACATGTATGTTTATTTTATATATGCATACACTAAGACATATATCTAATATGTAGTATATCATATGTAGTATATATATGGTGTGACCTATATATAGTATACATAGTAAATACTATATAGTATATAATTAGGATACTATGTGTTCTACATATATCCTAGTACATGCATACATATATATATAATATGAGCAATAAATATAAAATTTATCCTAGTATATATCCCAGTCTCCTATATAGTACTAGTACAAATCATAGCATAAATATTTATTTTATATGTATGTGTGTGTGTGTGTATACCTCCTTCTTAGTCCGTTTTCTGTTGCTATAACAGAATACCTGAGAGTGGGTAATTTACAAGAAAAAAAATGTTTTATTTCTTATAGTTCTGGAGTCTGCAAAGTTCAAGATTGAGTGGCCATATCTGATCAGCTATTGGTGAGGACCTCATGCTGTGTTATAATGTGACAAAAGGCATCACAGTGTGAGACATGCATACAGACAGCCAAACTGGCTTTTATAATCCCACTCTCGTGTTAAGTAACCCACTCCCCTGATATTTCATTAAGTTATTAATCCATAAATGGATTAATCCACTAATGAGAGCAGAACCTTCATGACCCAATCATCTTTTAGGGGCCCAACCACTTAACATTATCATCTATAATTTATGCCTAAAAATAAAGAACATGTATTTTTAATCATTTTACCACAGGGCCACTTAGCTTTGCTTTTTCCTCCTCCAGAGATCTCACACTTTGAAAGACAATGGCTGTAAATTACAATGATTCATAATTTACTCATTTTTTGGTCTTGTTGTAAAATTTATTTTTATTTCAATAGGTTTTTGAGAAACAGGTGGTTTTTGATTACGTGAATAACTTCTTTAGTTGTGATTTCTGAGATTTTGGTGCACCCTTCACCCAAGCAGTGTACACTGTACCCAATGTGTAGTCTTTTATCCCCCAATCCCCTCCCACCTTTTCCACTGGATCCCCAAAGTCCACTGTATAATTACTATGCCTTTCCATCCTCATAGCTTATCTCTCACTTATGAATGAGAACGTACAATGTTTGGTTTTCCATTTCTGAGTTAGGTCACTTAGAAAAATATTCTCCAATTCCATACAGGTTGCTGTGAATGCCATTATGCCATTATTTCATTCCTTTTTATGGCTGAGTAGTATTATATATTCCAAGTTATATCATGTTTTCTTAATCTACTTGTTGATTGATGGGCATTTGGACTGGTTCCATATTTTCGCAATTGCAAATTGTGCTGCTAGAAACATACTTGCTCAAGTTCTTTTTCGTATGACTTCTTTTCTTCTGGGTAGATATTTAACAGTGTGATTGCTGGATCAAATTGTAGATCTACTTTTAATTGTTTAAGGAATATCCACACTGTTTTCCATAGTGGTTGTACTAGTTTACATTCCTATCAACAGTGTAAAAGTGTTCCCTTTTCACCACCTCCACACCAACATCTATTATGTTCTTATTTTTTGATTATGGCCATTCTTGTAGGAATAAGGTTGTATTTCATTGTGGTTTTGATTTGCTTTCCTTGATCATTAGTGATATTGAGCATTTTTTTCATAAGTTTGTTAGCCATTTGTATATATTCTTTTGAGAATAGTCTATTCATGCCCTGGGATCATTTTTTGATGGGATTATTATTTCTTTCTTTCTGATTTGTTTTAGTTCCTTATAGATTCTAGATATTAGTCATTTGTCAGATGCATTATTTGCAAATACTTTTTTCCCACTTGGTGAGTTGTCTGTTTAATATGCTGATTGTTTCTTTTGTTGTGAAGAATCTTTTTAGTTTAATTAAGTCTCTTTTATTTATCTTTGTTTTTGTTGCATTTCATTTTGGGTTCTCGGTCATAAAGTCTTTGCCTAAGCCAATGTCTGGAATGGCTTTTTTTCAGTGTTATTTTCTAGAACTTTTATGGTTTCATTTCTTAGATGTAAGTCTTTAATCCATCTTGAGTTGATTTTTATATAAGGTGAGAGATGAGGATTCAGTTTTATTCTTTCAAATGTGGCTTGCCAATTATCCCAGAACCATTTGTTAAATAGGGTGTCCTTTTCCCACTTTATGTTTTTGTTTGCTTTGTCATTTAATTCTGCTCCGATATTCGTTATTTCTTTTCTTCTGTTGTATTCAGGTTTCGTTTGTTTTTGTTTCTCTAGGTCCTTGAAGTGTGATCTTAGATAGTCCATTTGTGCTCTTTCAGACTTTTTGTTTTAGGCATTTAATGCTGTTAACTTTACTCTTAGCACTGCTTTTGCTGTATCCCAGAGGAGTTTATTGGTTATATCACTATTATCATTCAGTTCAAAAAAATTTTAAATTTCCATCTTGATTTTATTGTTCACTCAATGATCATTCCAGAGCAGATTATTTAATCTCTACATAATTGCATGGTTTTCAGGGTTCCTTTTGGAGTGGATTTCCAATTTTGATCCACAGTGGTCTGAGAGAGTACTTGATGTAATTTTGATTTTCTTAAATTTATTAAGACTTGTTTTGTGGCCTAGCATTCTTGGAGAATGTTCCATGTGCTGATGAATAGAATGTATATTCTGCAGTTGTGGGGTAGAATGTTCTGTAAACATCTGTTACGTCCATTTGTTCTAGGGTATATTTTAAGTACTTTATTTCTTTGTTGACTTTCTATCTTGATGACCTGTCTAGTGCTGTCAGTGGAGTATTGAAGTCCCCCACTATTATTGATTTGCCATCTATCTCTTTTCTTAGGTCAATAGTAATTGTTTTCTACATTTGGGAGCTCCTGTGTGAGGTACATATATATTTTGGATTGTGATATTTTCCTGTTGGACTAATCCTTTAATCATTGTATAATGTCTCTTTTTGTCTTTTTTAACTGTTGTTGCTTTAAAGTCCGTTTTGTCTGATATAAGAATAGCTATTTCTGCTCACTTTTGGTGTTCATTTGCATAGAATATATTTTTTTCTACCTTTTTACTTTAAGTTCAGGTGATTCTCTTGAAGACATCAGATACTTACTTTGTGGATGTTTATCCATTCTCCTATTTTGTATCTTTTAAGTGGAGCATTTAGACCATTTCCATTTAACGTCAGTATAGAAATGTGAGGTACTATTCTATTCATCATGCTAGTTGTTGCCTGAATACCTTCTTTTTTTGTGTATGTGTTACTTTTTTATAGGCTCTGTGAGACTTATGCTTTTAGGAGGTGTATTTTGGGGTTTGTTTCAAGATTTAGGGCTCCTTTTAGCATTTCTTGTAGTGCAGCCTTGGTAGTGGGGAATTTACTAAGCATTTGTTTGTCTGAAAAATATTTTATCTCTCCTTCATCTATGAAGTTTAGTTTCACTGAATACAAAATTCCTGGATGATAATTGTTTTGTTTAAAAAGGCTAAAGATAAGACCCCAATCCCTTCTGGGTTGTAGGGGTTCTGCTGAGAAATCTGCTGCTAATCTGGTAGGATATCCCTTATGGTTTACCTGATGTTTTTGCCTCACTGCTCTTAAAATTCTTCTCTTTGTCTTAATTTAGATAACTTGATGATCTCTTTGCAATGAATTTCCCAGGTGTTCTTTGGGCTTCTTTTATTTGAATGCCTAGATCTTTAGCAAGACCAGGGAAGTTTTCCTCAATGATTCCCTCAAATAAGATTTTCAAACTTTCAGATTTGTCTTCTTCCTCAGGAACAGCAATTATTTTTATGTGTGGTCATTTTACATAATCCCAAATTTCTTGGAGGCTTTGCTCACGTTTTAAATTCTTTTTTCTTTGTCTTTGTCAGATTGTGTTAATTCCAAAGCTGTGTCTTTGAGCTCTAAAGTTTTTTCTTCTACTTGTTCTAGTCTATTGCTGAAACCTTTTAGTGTATTTTGTATTTCTTTAAGTGTGTATTTTATTTCCCAAAGTTGTGATTTTTTTTTTTTTTTGGTCTTTATAATCTCTATTTCTCCAGAGACTATTTCCTCCATAATCCTGGGGTATTTTTATTATTTCTTTATGTTGGTTTTATCTTTCTCTGGTACCTCCTTGAGTAGCTTAATAATCCATCTTCTGAATTCATATAATTTCCTATAATAATCTCATATGGTTTTTAAAAAATTTTCAGTATCTGTGGTTATTCTTTCCTCACAACTATTTTTTTATTCTCCTCATTTATCATTTGAAAAGTTCAGCAATGTTTATCTAATTACTAACCTTATTAAAACATTAGGTTTATTCTGAATACTTAAAATATTCTAGTATCTTAAGATTATCTAATTATTGTATTAGAATTATTATTATATCTATCATTTATCTATCCTCTTTTATGTGTAATGATCACATTTTGTCCTATATTTTCTATTATAAAAATACTTCCATTTCATATTTCTCTTTTTTTGTTTATGTTAATATTCTAAGACTTTTACTATTTCTTTTAATTTTACTATTTCTTTTTATTTTATTTTAAGTTCCATGACACATGTACAGAATGTGCAGGTTTGTTACGTAGGTAAATGGTTACCATGGTGATTTGCTGCACCTATCCTAGGTATTATGCCCAAAATACATTAGCTATTTTTCCCAATGCCCTCCCTCCTTTTTCCCACACCCCCGACAATCTCCAGTAGGTGTTGTTCTCCTCCATGTGTCTATGTATCCTCATTGTTCACCTCCCATTTATGAGTGAGAACATGCATTGTTTGGTTTTCTGTTGCTGTGTTAGTTTGCTGTGTATAGTGGCTTCCAACTCCATCCATGTCCCTGAAAAGGACATGATCTCATTCCTTTTTATGGCTATGTAATATTCCATGGTATATATGTGCCACATTTTCTTAATATAGTCTATCACTGATGGGCATTTGGGTTGATACCATGTCTTTGCTATTGTGAATAGTACTGTAATTAATATATGTGTGCACGTATCTTTATAATAGAATCGTTTATATTCCTTTGGGTATATACCCAGTAATGAGATTGCTTGGTCAAATGGTATTTCTGGTTCTAGGTCTTTGAGGAATCACCACACTGTCTTTCACAATGGTTGAACTAATTTACATTCTCACCACAGTGTAAAAACGTTCCTATTTCTCCACAACCTCTCTCCAGCACCTGTTGTTTCTTATTTTTTAATAATCGTCATTCTGACTGGTGTGATATGGTATCACATTGGGGTTTTGATTTGTATTTCTCTAATGACCAGAGATGTTGAGCTTTTTTTCATATCTTTGTTATCTGCGTAGATGTCTTCTTTTGAGAAATGTCTGTTCATGTCCTTTGCCCACTTTTTAATGGAGTTGTTTTTTTCATGTAAATTTGTTAAGGTTCCTTGTAGATTCTAGGTATTAAACATGTGTCTGATGAATAGATTGCAAAAGTTTTCTCCTATTCTGGAGGTTGTCTGTTTCCTCTGAAGGTAGTTTCATTTGCTATGCTGAAGCTTCTTAGTTTAATTAGATCTCATCTGTTAACTTTTGCTTTTGTTGAAATTGCTTTTGATGTTTTAATGATGAAATCTTTGCCTATGCCTATGTCCTGAATGGTATTGCCCAGATTTTCTTCTACAGTTTTTACAGTTTTACGCTTCATATTTGAGTCTTTAATTTATCTTGCATTATTTTTCATATAATGTGTAAAAAATTGGTCGAGTTTCAATTTTCCACATACAGCTAACCAGTTCTCCCAGCACCATTTATTAAACAGGGAATCTTTCCCCATTGTTTGTTTTTGTCAGGTTTGTCGAATATCAGATGGTTGTAAATGTGAAGTCCTACTTCTGAGTTCTCTATTCTGTCCCATTTTTCTATGTGCCTATTTTTCTACCATGCTGTTTGGTTACCGTAGCATTGTGGTATAGTTAGAAATTAGGTAGTGTGATGCTTTCAGCTTTGTTTTTTTTTTTTTTTTTTTTTGCTTAATATTCTTTTGGGAATATAGGCTCTTTTTTGCTTCATTATGAATCTAAAAATAGTTTTTCTTGGCCAGGCGCGGTGGCTCAAACCTGTAATCCCAGCACTTTGGGAGGCCAAGACGGGCGGATCACGAGGTCAGGAGATCGAGATCATCCTGGCTAAAATGGTGAAACCCTGTCTCTACTAAAAAAAAACACAAAAAACTAGCCAGGCGAGGTGGCGGGCGCCTGTAGTCCCAGCTACTCGGGTGGCTGAGGCAGGAGAATGGCGTGAACCCAGGAGGCGGAGCTTGCAGTGAGCTGAGATACGGCCACTGTACTGCAGCCTGGGCGATAGAGCGAGACTCCGTCTCAAAAAAAAAAAAAAAAAAAACGAACAAACAAAAAAAAGAAATATATATAGTTTTTCTTTTCTAGTTATTTGAAGAATATCAATGGTAGTTTAATGACAATAGCATTAAATTTATAAAATACTTTGAGCAGTATGGCCATTTTTATGATATTGATTCTTCCTATCCATGAGCCATGGAATGTTTTTCCATTTGTTTGTGTCATGTCTCTTTTCCTTGAGCAGTGGTTTATAGTTCTCTGTGAAGAGTTCCTTCACTTCCCCTGTTAGCTCTATTCCTAGATATCTTATTTTATATTTTTTTAGCAATTGTGAATAATAGTTCACTCATGATTTGGCTCTGTGTTTGTCTGTTGTTGGTTCATAGGAATGCTTGTGATTTTTGAACACTGATTTTGTATCCTGAGATTTTGCTGAAGTTGCTTATCAGCTTAGGAAGCTATCGCACAGAGATGGTGGAGTTTTCTAGAAATAGGATCATGTCATCTGCAAAGCTGGAAAATTTGACTTCCTCTTTTCCTATTTGAATACCCTTTATTTCTTTCTCTTGGCTGATTGCCCTGGCCAGAACTTCAAATACTATGTTGAATAGGAGTGGTGGGAGGGCATTCTTGTCTTGTGCCAGTTTTTATGGGGAATGATTCCAGCTTTTACCCATTCAGTATGATATTGACTGTGAATTTTTCATAAATGGCTCTAATTATTTTGAGGTATGTTCCTTTAGTACCTACTTTATTGAGAGTTTTTAACATGAACGAATGTTGAATTTTTTCTAAAGCCTTTTCTGTGTCTATTGAGATAATCATTTGTGGTTTTTGTGTTTAGTTTTGTTTATGTGATGAATTACACTTATTGATTTGAATATGTTGAACCAGCTTTGCATCCTAGGGATTAAGATTATTTGACTGTGATGTATAAGCTTTCTGATGTGCTTCTGGATTTGGCTTGCCAGTATTTTACTGAGGATTTTTGCATTTATGTTAATCAGGGATACTGGCCTGAACTTTTTTATTTTTTTTCTGTATCTCTGCCAAGTTTTGGTATTAGGATAATGCTGACCTCATAGAATGAGTTAGGGAGGAGTCCCCCCTTTTCAATTGTTTGGAATAATTTCAGACTAAACGGTACAAGCTCTTCTTTGTATATTCAGTAGAATTCAGCTCTAAATTTATCTGATCCTTTTTTTTTTCTTTTTTTTCTTTTTTTCTTTTTTCGGTCAGTAGGCTATTTATTACTACCACAATTTCAGTACTTGTTACTTGTCTATTCAGGGATTCAGGTTCTTCCTGGTTCAATCTTGAAAGAGTGTACTTGTCCAGGAATTTATCCATTTCTTCTAGATGTTCTACTCTATTTGCATAGAGGTGTTTATATTATTCTCTAATGGTTGTTTGTATTTTTGTGGGGTTGCTGGTAATATAGCCTTTATTATTTTTTATTGTATCTATTTGATTCTTCTTTCTTTTCTTCTTTAATAGTCTAGCTAGTGGTCTATCTATTTTATTAATTTTTTCAAAAGTAAATGAATTCATTGATTTTCTGAAGTGTTTTTGTGTCTCCATCTCCTTCGGTTCCACTCTCATCTTGGTTATTTCTTGTCTTCTGTTAGCCTGGAGGTTTGTTTGCTCTTAGTTCTCTAGTTCTTTAAGTTGTGATGTTAGAGTGTAGATTTAAGGTCTTTCTACTTTTTTGATGTGGGCATTTAGTGCTATATATTTCCCTCTTAACACTGCTTCAGCTGCATCCCAGAGGTTCTGACACTTTGTCTGTTTGTTCTCACTAGTTTCAAATAACTTCTTGATTTCTGTCTGAATTTTGTTATTTACCCAGGAGTCATTCAGGAGCAGGATGTTCAATTTCTATGTAGTTGTGTAGTTTTGAGTGAATTTTTAAATCTTGAGTTCTAATTTGATTACACTGTGGTCTTAGAGACTGTTATGATTTCAGTTCTTTCAAATTTGCTGAGGAGTGTTTTACTTCCAATTATGTGATCAATTTTAAAGTAAGTGCCATGTGGTGGCAATAAAAATGTATATTTTGTTGTTGTTTTTGGGTGGAGAGTTTTGTAGATATCTGTCACGTCCACTTGATCCAGAGCTGAATTCAAGTTCTGAATATCTTTGCCAATTATCTGCCTTGATGATTTGTCTAATATTGACAGTGGAGTAACAAAGTCTTTCACTATTATTGTGTGAGAGTCCAAGTCTCTTTGTAGGACTCTAAGAACTTGTTTAATGAATCTGGGTTTTCCGGTATTGGATGCATATATATCTAGGATAGTTAGCTCTTCTTGATGAATTAAACCTTTTATCCTTATGTAGTGCCCTTCTTTGCCTTTTTTGATCTTTATTGGTTTAAATTATGTTTTTTCAGAAACTAGGATTTCAACCTCTGCTTTTCTTCTGCTTTCCATTTGCTTGGTAAACTTCCCTTCATCTTTTCTTTTTTGAGCCTATGTGTGTACACAAATTGGTTTTTGAATACAGCACACCAATGAGTTTGACTCTATCCAGCTTGCCCCTCTGTGTCTTTTAATTGGGGCATTAATTTAATTAGCCCATTTACATTTAAGGTTAATATTGTTATATGTTAATTTGATCCTGTCATCATGATGTTAACTGGTCATTTTGCAGACTTGTTAATGTAGTTGCTTCATAGTGTTATTGGTCTGTATACTTCAGTGTGTTTTTGTACTGGCTAGTAATCGTTTTTCCTTTCTATATTTAGTGCTTCTTTCAGGAGCTCTTGCAAGGCAGGCTTTGTGGTGATAAATTCCCACAGCATTTGCTTGTCTGAAAAGGATTTTATTTCCCCTTCGCGAATGTTTCACACATAGTTTCACCAGATCTGAAATTCTGGGTTGGAAATTATTTTCTTTAATAATATTGAATATTGACCTCCAATATCTTCTGGCTTGTAGTGTTTCCACTAAGTGGGCTGATGTTAGTCTGATGGGTTTTACTTTGTAGGTGACTTGACCTTTCTTTCCAGTTGCCCTTGCGTTTTTTCTTGCATTTCGACCTTGGAGAATCTGATGATTATGTGTGTTGGGGATTATCTTCTCATGGAGTATTTTACTGGTGTTGTCTGGATTCCTAAATTTGAATGTTGGCCTGTCTTGTTAAGTTGGAGAAATTATCCTGGATAATATCCTGAAGTATGTTTTTCAATTTGGTTCTGTTCTCCCTGTCTCTTTCAGGTACCCCAATCAATCATAGGTTCGGTGTTTTGACAAAATTCCATAGATATTGGAGGTTTTGTTCATTCCTTTTTATTATTTTTTCTCTAAGCTTGCCTGCATGTCTTATTTCAGCAAGATAGTCTTCAATCTCTGAGATTCTTTTATCCACTTGGTCTATTTGGCTATTGATACTTGTGGTTGCATTGTTAAGTTATCCTGTTGTGTGATTTGGCTCCTTTGGATTATTTATATTCTCTAAACTGGTTATTCTGGTTAACTGCTCTTGTAATGTTTTATTATGTTTCTTAGCTTCTTTGCATTGGGTTAGAAGATAGTCCTTTAGCTCAGTGAAATTCATTATTACCCAACTTCTGAAGCCTCTTTCTGTCGGTTTATCCATCTCACTCTCAACCCAATTCTGTGCTCTTGCTGGAGATGTGTTACAATCATTAGGAGTACAAGAGGCTCTCTGGCTTTTTGAGCCTTCAGTGTTTTCTTGCACTGTTTCCTTCTCCTCTTTGTGAGCTTCTCTACCTTGAATTTTTGAGTATGCTGACCTTTGGATGGGATTTTTGTGGGATCTTTTCTGTTGATGTTGCTGTTGCTTTGCTTTTGGTTTGTTTTTCTTTTAGCAGGCCCCTCTTCCATAGGGCTGCTGCGGTTTGCTGGGGGTCCACTCCAGACCATATTTGCCTGTGTCCCTCCCACACTTGGTATTACCAGCAGAGGCTGAAAAACAGCAAAGATGGCTGCTTGTTCCTTACTCTAGGAGCTCCATCCCAGAGGGACATTGACCTGCTGCTGGTGGGAATGCTCTGGTATAAGGTGGCTGGTGACTCCTATAGGGGGATCCCAAATAGTCAAGAGTGCTAGAATCAGGGACCCACTTAATGAAGAACTGACTGCCTTTTGGAGGTGTAGGTGCACTGTGTTGGGAGGAATCCCCCTTGCCTGGACTGGCTGGCCTCTTCAGAGCCAGCAAGCAGGAAAGACTAAGTCTACTGAGCCATGGAAATCACAGCAGCCCTTCCCGCAGGGGCTCTGTCCCAGAGAGATCAGAGTTCTGTCCATAAACCCATGGATGGAGTTGCTAAAATTCCTGCAGGGTGGCTTTGCTTAGTGGGGGGAAATGGATCCTGGTCCCACCTAAAGAAGCAGTCTGGCCAAGATCTGCCACAGCCACTGCGTTGCGCCATAGGAAAATCTTCCCAGTCCAAACTGTCCGGTCTCCTGGCACTGGCAGGGGCAAATGGCAGACTGGAGCCACAGTGATCACAGCCACCACTCCCCCAATAACTCAATCCATTTAGGCAGTCTCCAGCCTGCTGTCACTGGCTGCAACACAAGTGGCTGCTGACTGTCTCTATAGCTCTATGCTTGGACCCCAACCATGGGCTTATAAGGGTATGTCCTGATCCATGCATGGGTTGTACAGAACTGTGAAAACAGTGAGGTTTCCTGGGTAAGGTAGCACTATTACTCACTGCTTCCCTTAGCTGGGGGTGGATGCTCCCCTTGCCCTGTGCGGCATCCAGGTGGGCCATTGTTCTATGCTTCTTTTCCTCACTCTCTGTAGGTTGTGCCAACTGCCTAGTAATTCTCAATAAGAAAACCTGGATACTTCAGCTGAAGGTGCAGGATCCATTCACCATTTTCATTCTTCTCAGTGGAAGCCACCAACAGCAGCTGCTTCTAGTTAGCCATCTTGTCCCCTCTTTTCTATGTTTTAGTCTTTGTTTTTTAGTAAGTTGTTAAAGTTTATGACAGGTTTGTCATTATCTTTAATTCAAGCACTATTGGGTGCATGTTGTTTAATTTTTATGAAGTTAAGAACCTTTAAAAAGTATTTTCTTTTGCTCCCAATACTTTTGGCTTGTGAACACAAGTTATAGCTTGCAAAGCCCGTGCACTTTAAATTTAGCCAGGTTCTTTGTGTTTGTGTGTGACCAACTACTAAATTAGTTTTTGGAAATATTTCAAGGACATTCCATAAAGTATGTTTTTATTCTCTATTTTTAGAATGTGTATAACAGGTTCATTGTTATTTAATCACTCTGTTTTTCCATATTTTCGTGTAATAGGCCTATATAATTCAAAAAAGTTATTTCAAAATCAAATTTTTATTCTGATTTTACTTAGTTTCTTTTGCCTTTTCAAACTAAATACTTTTAACTCTTTGTTATTTGGTGTAGTTACAGCTCTGACTGCCATAACATCTTCATAAATTATTTTTCTAATGATATATTTTTCCCCTCATAATGCCTCTAATTTTAAGGTCATGCTGTTAGATAATAACATGATCACTTCACCCAGTTGTTGCTCTTTGCTAGGTATTGTTTCGCCTTCCATGTATTCATTTACTTTTAACCTTTCCTCATCACTTTCCTATTTATGGTTCTTATGAAGAAATACATTTCTTAATAGTCCTTTTAATGCAAATTGAAATTCTTTTTCTCTCCCTCTCTCTCTCTGACCACTATTTTTTCTTGTGAATATAAATAATTCAAAATCCAAGCTGTTGGAACTTTAAGTATTTAAAGTCTTTAAGGAATGTGATTATGAAACCTGAGTCACAGGACAAACCACTGTAACCTAGGCAGCAGGAACCTTTGTTTCTCTGATTATACATTAGTCTTCTTCCTTACTTATATTGTTTTGTAAAATATTGCAAATGACTAAAGGACACAGTGAAGACCCCTTTACTCTTTCTTGTTGATCTTCATTATAGATTAATTTCCCTCTTATCTTTCTCACAGGAAGACTTCATAACTATCATATCATCTTATAATAGAATGTTAAATACACTTTTAAATTAGTAAAGAAATATATACAGCTGTAAAGAGAAAAAAAAAACAAGCTTTGAAAAAAATTAACTAATAAAACATTTGTAATGTATAAACCAGCATATAGAAAATGTTGTAAATCTGTTCATTTTTTTCTCATATAAGTAAGACCTTAATTTTTAACTTTGGAGCACTTACCCCATTTCTCTAAAGTCTGTATTTCCCAGATGGTTATTCCCAGCATTGGGCTTAAATAAACTCTATAATGAATCATATATTCTGACTCTCATTATTTAAGGTTGACATCTCTCTCAGCCCATTGAACTGTACTATAAAAACAGATGTATTTGATCTTATATTATCCATTTTTAGTCACTATTTTGTAAGCTTTCTATTTGTTCCATCCTTTTAACCCCTATATCCTTATTAATTGATGAGGTTATCAGTCATTACTTATTTCCCTTATTAAATTGTAAGTTATGTTAGATCCTCTACCTACAGTTAATTATGTATCTTTTTCTAACACTGACAACCAAAAACATTTTCCTTACTATTATTTGAAAACAAAGCACTGATTATTTCACCTAGTCAATGTACACAATTCACCTACTGTTTCTTTTCATCTGCTATAAGCATAATATTTAAAATACTTCTACCACACTTACCTGACTTTATTTTATCCAGCTACTAAGTTTATCAGAGACAATTTAGTACTTCACTTTGGCTCTAATATAATAATTCCCTACACAATATGCCCCATTTATCTCAAGAATCCCAATTCAGCTAAGTCATTAGTCACTGATTTAGATTAAGCTGTGTATTACTAACCACTGTTATCTGTCCTCGTTATTTTCCAAAGTCTAAAGTCTCTGTTCATTTTTTGTTTAAGTAATATATCTAAATGTTTGCTAAGACTCATGCATCTTGCTCTAGTGGTTTACATGCTGTGAATCAATACATTCCTTTTAAAAATTAACACATAATAATTGGGTATATTTGTGATAGACAGAATGATATTTTCATACATACAGTGTGCAACAATCAAATCAGGGTAATTAGCATAACCATTACCATAAACATTTATTATTTATTTGTGTTAGGGAAATTCAAAATCCTCCCTTCTAGTCATTTTTAAATATACAATAATTATTGTTATTTATAGACACTGAAGTGCTATAGAAGAGTAGAATTTATTTCTCCTATCTACCTGTAATTTTGTGTCCTTTTACCAACTTCTCCCTGTCCCTCATTCCCCTCTGCCTTCCCCAGTCTGTAGTAACCACTACTCTATTCTCTACTTCTATAAGATCAAAATTTTTTAGCTTCCACATATTCTTTTCATGACAAGGAAGTAATCTCATGACTAAGTGTAGAATTCTCAGTCGTTTTTTTCTCTTAGTAGTTGTCTGAACATATTATTCCATTGTCTTTAACGTCTAATATTATAAATGGAAAGTATGAGTTCAGTTTCATTCTTTTCCTTTTGGAAGAAAAATATTGGAATAAAAACTTGCAATATTTATTTTTACACAGAAATTTAGGAATCATTACCCAGGTTGAATACCACTGATCTGAAATGCTTGAGACCAGCAGAAGTATTTCAGATTTTAGATTTTGGAATTATCACATTATACCAGTTGAGCATCCCAAATTCAAAACTTCAAATTGGATGTTCCTATGAGCATTTCCTTTGAGTGTCATATAGGTGCCCAAAAAGTGTTGCATTTGGAAGCATTTAGAATTTCAAATTTTCAGATTTGGAATGTTCGACATGTATCATATATCTAGATGTGTTTTTTGTCCTCTTTTGTCTAAAATGTTGGGACTCTTCCATTATTCAAATCCAAGTTCTTAGTTCATGGAGATATTATTTTTAAATTTTTAAATCCTTTCCTGTCCTTCATTTGCTCCTTGTAGGAATTGTTTGTCACCTTTTCTGTGTCAGTCCTACAGGACACTGACTTACATGTGCAACTCTTCGTATTTTTATTGTGTGTATCAAACGTTTCTTTCATTTGATCATTTGGGCCACAAACTCAGGTCTCAATAATACAAATTCCATGATTTAATTCATCTACTGATTTTTAAAATGGAAGTTTTTAAAACAAAATATTTCTATTTTGCTATTGAATCTTGTTTTAGTACTTACATTTCTCTGTATTTTCATTGTCTTTCATCTGGGTCTTGGAATTGCTTTTGCTTCCTTTTTGCTGTTTAGAATTATTATTATATTTTATAAATATAAATACAAATACTTTCACATAAGTGATCTAGTTTAATCTTTGTAGCAATTTAAGTGATTTTTTTTTAAATATACCATATAGAAGTAGATACTACAGCTTAAGGAAGTGAAAATTCTTGCCCACATTCACACAGCCAGGTGTGAGATGTAAATTTAAGATTCTCTGATACAAAAGTCCTCTTTATTTTAATGACTTAGTATATTGTCTTTCTAGAGCAGCTTTAAATTTATCTTGTGTATTTTAACCTGATTTTTAAAACCTGTGAAAATTTTAAGTTTACATTATAAATGCATATTTATACAAGCAAATACTTTGCGTGTCAGAAAATAAATATTCACCATCAATATATTATTATTACCAAAAGATCATCACCATTTTACCAATATATTATATGCATGTTATACATTAAATACTATTTTCTAAAACAACATTTCTATATGCATGTTCATTTAAATATATTTTAATAAAGCAACTAATTTAGTATATTCAGAGTTTTATCTTGCTTTTTCACTTAATATTATAGTGTTATTTTTCTACAGGACTACATTTTTTTCCCTTCATTCATTTCTGATATCAGCAGTATTTATTTTTCTTTTCTGATTTTGCAGGCATTCTTCTTAGCCTCCATCTCTTGTTTTATTTATATTAGCTTATCTTGCTTTAGCACTACAAAGTAATTCATCTTAAACAGCTTTATGCATTTATGGATATGTTTCATTATGATACTATTTTATGTACACACACTGGTACACAAACACATACAACACTTTTTTAGGTGTTTTTGGGGTGATTTTCATCATTTTGTTTGCTTAACATAGTAGGATCATATAATACATACTCTACCATATCTTGCTTTTTCATGCAGCTCTACTCTGCCAATTGGTATAGCTTTAATTTAGAATTTAAAAGGGCTACACAGTATTTTATAGCATGAGTACAACCTATTTTATTTACTTTTCTGTTCAGTGTTGGCTATTCTCTTTTTTATTTTTTTTCTTGAGCAATGATGAAAATGCAATAATCACATTATATTTTATTCACCCACCTTGATAACCAATAATATGTGGAAGATACAGTAAAACAACAAAAAAAGTCTACATTACTTTCATATCCTTTTCTCTCAAGTAAATCAATTAGGAGACATTTCTCTCTAAATAATAATCATTGTCTCTGATTTTAAGTGCTACTTAATAATTGAATGTATATTTATTCTTCTCTAGACATGGCTTCCTTTGAACATGTAATGAAATCTATTATAAATTCTTTCCCCTAAACTTTTTTTTAGGTTGATTCTGCCTGCTTCTTGAGTTCCAAAACCTCCCTTAGATAAAGCAGTGAATGCCAGAAGAGCTAATGAAATACATGACTGCCTGGTTATAAGGCATTCAAAACCACTGACATATGATTGATGTTCATTTAACACCCCCTATTATCTCTATTCCAATTTTGGCACTTTGATTGCTGTGCATAGGTAGAAAATAGTAAGAAAGCTTGTATCTGCTCTATTAAATTTGAAGTGATATTTTATATTTTATATTAACATTTTCATATAGAAGAAAGATGACACAGCCTAAATTATGCATCCTTTAACGAAGTTACATATGGTGTCAGGACTTGTGGAATTCAGAATTTCTATTTTTTTATTCATTTTTTCCTAATATACATTGCAAATTATTTTCTCATCTCTAGTTATATTTAATATTGTATACAGGGAAGGGATATTCCCAAATGGATAATAAAATCTGAATAATTTTGTTATGATTTCCTTATTATCTAACTGCTTTTGTATGTTTATGACAGTAACGGTATACTTGTGACTGGTTACGTGAATTTCTTAAATTTGTTTAAGAAATTCTAAAATACTTAGTCCAGAGGCTGTACATACTTTCTCATTCACTTGGTATATCTAGTCTACATAGTAGATACATATATATTATGACTCAGACAGATAGATTTAAGTTGAAATGTAATCATTATCATTTACTAGCTACCGTGAGTGAACACAACTCTTTCATGGATCATCCATTTCTCTAATAGCCTCCAGATTTCTTTAGAAACATCTGTTTTCCATTATTAGTCATAGAGTTGGAATGGGATTGACAATATCATAGCTCCAGCGATAGTCCTTTATTTGTCAAAATAATCTGAAAAAATTCACCTCCTTGGTCAAAATATTTAGAATATTTAGACCACTCTGTATAAGATGTTCTAGCTACAAATTAGGTAATTCCTTTCTTGTTTTCTGTTTCTTATGTTTCTGTCATTATTACTAACTCTGTGACATTGGACAAGCTACCTAATCTCCTTGAACTTTTGTTTCTTCTCTGTAAAACAGTGGTTCCAGTATAACATACTCTGTAGAGTTATTATAAAGTTTAAACTACATAGCACGTTTATAGTGATATGTTTTCTATACAGTGTAGACATAAGAGATTAACAATGGAAACAGCAGTCTTGAAAATTTGATCTCAAAATCCCTCTAAAGCCCAGGAGTAGGCTGATGTGAGAGTAGCAGTAGGAAATAGTTTCCTTCACACACCCATGCTAATGACAACGGGGCTCCACAGGCAAGCCTATAATCACGATTCCCATTATTCAGTGAAATCCAGTGCCATGTAATCAATATATCTTCAAATGAAATGTTTTCCTCATAACCCCCTGTGCTTGTAGATTTTAGGTCTAGTTAAATACTTAATATCGATCAAGGTAGTCAAGCAAATTTGTGAACATCATCATTGCATGAGTGACTACCAGTCCTTGGTGATGACAAGTTAATGTTTCATGATTCACTATTGCCATTGTTTACCATGATAACTTATAATTAAGAAAACACTCATGCTTGGAACCATTGTACCTCCTTCCTACAAAATATAAAGGTGTTTATTTTTCCTTAAGTAAGTTGTTAAGTATTTAAGAGACATTTCTTAAAAGGAAAATTGTTACATGATATGAAAAACTACTTGTATAAATTAAGAACAATCACAGGAAAATGTGAATAATTAATCATTTAAATAATAGGTTAAAATAAAATAAGAAGTACAAATAAACATCACCATATTGCTCTATTAAAAATTTGGGGGCATATTTAGCAAAAATCACTAAAAAGTGATACTATATACAGCTATGCAAAACAGAGTTTATTTTCTTGAATGAACCAGAAGTTATTCTAGAAATGAAGAACTAAATAAATATATTAAAAGAATGTTGTTCTTCATAGAGAGAAAAAGATATTTTAATCCCAAAGTTATATTTTTACCTTTCTCTATTCTATTTTGTGTTCTCTAAAATGTCTAAAAAATCTTACCCTTAAAATATGAAATATATACAAATACAAGTATAACTAGTAAAGGAGAAATTTGTCATGATCATTTATTTCAAAAGTATGAACTTTAGACATTGTCCTATCTTTGTAAAACTTAATTACATTTTCGATACTTCATTTATAAAACTCTGGTCAACCTTCAAATCACCAACACTTACTCCAGTTAGATATCCCAAGTGTCTTTTCTACAATTTGTTTGCTTTTTGGTTTTCTTTTTTTGATGAGGGGTAATAAAAAGCAATTTTTATCTGTATTTTTAATACTGCTCTTCTATAAGAACCTATAATAACTCATGAATGTATGATTCTCATTGTTTTGTGTCATTCTGAATCAATTGTTTCCGGTAGTCCTTTTTCTTAAATTTAGTGCATTTTGAAATTAATGGGCAATGTCTGACACTTCTGTTATTCATGTCCTATCTTTAGTAGTTTATTTTGAGGCTAACATATCAGTGTTCTCCATAAATACACTGTTGCATGATGGAAAACATAACAATTCGTGTGTAAATTTTGGCATTTTGTGTGCCAAACTTATGTTGAAGTGGTTTTCTATTAAAGTGTTTACTTACACAATAAAGAGAAAAAGTGATGTCATTTTTGTTTGTTTGTTTGTTTAAAATGTTTTGGTGCTTCAGTGAAAAAAACTCTAAAAGGAAAAATTAGAAATTAAAGGTAAATGAAATAATCCAGAGATATTAATGTATCTGTAATTAAATAATAATTTTAATATTGTGCTCTTTTACTATGTAACATTCAAGAAGGAGTCATTTCTGCATACATGCTGCTATATAGCTATAGGAGTGCAAATTCAATGGGCAAAATTGTTGAAATAAGAAAATATAACTGATTCCTCTCAAATTATTTCTTCAATAATTTTAATATTGATTCATCACCTTTTATACCATCTTACCTAGTATTTTGAAGCTCTCACCATCTCTAATACATTTTTAATTTTAAATTAATGATGTTGTGGGAATAACAAGAAATGAGGGGAAATAGTTACATAATAAATTGTTGAGACCCTGAAATTATTTCAAATCTTACTAAGGCTAAACAGGTTCAGAAATTTTCACTAGTCAGATAAATAGTAGTGATGCTTTTTGTTTCCTACTAAAATTATTCAGCAAAATTTTACTACAATTTGTTAAACACATAAAATACTCTAGTTTTCAATCAAAGAGAAAATTCAGGTTTGTTCCCAAAGTGTATTTAGATTGCCCTTGATATTAGTAAATATAGATGCGTTATATTTATATTTTACCTTATAACATTAAGCACATATATAAAGGATATTGCTGTGATTGATGGTAAACTTAGGTTTATGTAAGTAAATGTACTGGATATCGATCACTCATACATACTGTTTTTCCCTTTTTCATAATTAGCTCAATTTCAAGTTGTGCTTGGAATTTACATAGTTATCACAGAGTTTTTAAAAGGCTGAGTAATAAAAGACAGAGATTATTTCATTTTTGTATACACATGCACACACACATATATGGGAAGACTCAATATCAGAGAAATATCAGATCTCTTCATATCAATAATGTTGGAGAGGTTACTTAAAAATCCCAATTTCTTTCAAAGACATTGACAAGTTATCTCTCTCCCTTTATATTAGTCTATTTTCAAGCTGCTGATAGAGACATACCTGAGACCAGGCAATTTACAAAAGAAAGAGGTTTAATCAACAACCCACAGTTCCACCTGGCTGAGGAGCCTCACAATCATGGTGGAAGGTAAAAGTCACGTCTCACATGGTGGCAGACTAGAGAAGAGAATGAGGAAAAAGAGAAAGCAGAAACCCCTAATAAAGCCCATCAGATCTAGTGAGACTTACTACCACAAGAACAGTATGGGGGACACTGCCCCCATGATTCAATTATCTCCCACCAGATTCCTCCCACAACACGTAAGAATTATGGGAGTACAATTCAAGAGGAGGTTTAGGTGGGGACACAGCCAAACAGTATTATTTCACCCCTGGTCCTCCCAAATCACATGTCCTCACATTTCAAAACCAATCATGCCTTCTCAACAGTCCCTCAAAATCTTAACTCATTTCAGCATTAACTCAAAAGTCTACAGTAAAAAGTCTCTGAGACAAGGCAAATACTTTCCACTTACGAGCTTGTAAAATCAATAGCAAATTTGTTACTTCCTAAATACAACATAAGTATAAATACAACAAAAATACAGTAAGGAAACAGAGAACTTGAACAAAATTATAAACAATGAAGCTTATTGACATATGTAAGACATTCTACCCAGGAATATCAGAATACATGTTCTTTTCATGTGTGCATGAAACATTCTCTAGGATAGATCATATGTTAGCATACAAAGCAAGTCTTAAAAATGTAAAAAAATTGAAATCATAGCACGTATCTTTGTTCTACCACAATGGAATAAAAGTAGAAATCTATAGCAGGAGAAAAACTAGAAAATTTACAAATATGCACCAATTAAACAACACACTCTTAAACAACCAAAAGATCAAAGAAGAGATCAGAAGGGAAATTAGAAAATAGCTTGATATATGCAAAAATGAAAACCCAACACACCAATCCTATGTGATGCACCAAAAGCAGCATCGAAGGACAATTATGATTATAAATGCCTACATTACGAATACAGAAAGATGTTAAGTGAACAACTCAACCTCACAACTCAAGGAACTAAAAACACAAGAACCAATGAAGGCCAAGTTTAATACCAGGAAATAAATAAGAATTACAGCAGAAATAAATGAAATAGATAAGTAAAAAATAGAAAAATCTGTAAACCTAAGAGTTTTTTTGAAAATATCTATTAAAATGGATAAGCCCTTAGCTACAGTATGATAAAAATAGAAAAAAATTAAGTAATAAAATAATAAATGAAAAAGGAGATGTTATGACTGATGCTACAGAAATAAAGAGTGCCAAAACAGACTACTATGAGCCATGATATCCAAAAAATTGAATAACCTAGAAAAACGAATAAATTCCCTAGACATATACAGTCTAGCAAGACTGAATCAAGAAAACAGAAATTCTGAACAGACCTGTAATAAAGAGACAGACAGAATAAATCTCCCAGTGATAACAAAAAAAGTTCAGGACCCAATGACTTCACTGGTTGATTCTATCAAATATTAAAGAAGAATTAACAGCAATCCCTCTGTACTCCTTTTTAAAAATTGAAGAATAGGAAAAGTACTTCCAAACTACTTTATGAGCCAGTATTACTCTTATATCTAAGCCAGCCAAACACACTACAAGAAAAGAAAACAACAGGCCAAATTTCCTCTGTAAAATACTTACAAAACTGTACAAACCCTCAGCAAAATACTAGCAAATTGAATTTATCAGCACATTTAAAGCATCACATATTATGAATAAGTAAGATTTACCCCTAGAATGCAAGACTGGTTCAACATACAAAAATAAATTCATGGAATACTCCATATTAACATAACAAAGAAAAAAACCCCACTTTATCATCTCAATTGATGCAGAAAGGTCATATGATAAGGTTCAATATCTTTTCATAATAAAAACTCTTAATAAACTAGGTGTAGAAGGAATTTACCACAACATAAAAAGGCCACATATGAAAAACCTACAGGTAATATTATACTCAATGGTGAAAAACTGCCATTTTTTCCTCTAAAATTAGGAAGAAAGAAAGGATGCCCACTTTTAATCTACATAACACTGGAAGTAATGGCCAGAGCAATTAGAAAAGGAAGAAAGAAAAGAAATAAAAGGTATCCAAATCAGTAGGGATGAAGTTAAATTATCTGTTTGCAGATGACATGATCTTGTGTGTGGAAAACATTAAGCATGCCATAAAAAGTGTTAGGAATAATAAACTCAATAAGGACCAGGAAATAATACCAGCATACAAAATTTAGTTGAATTTCTAAACTAACAATAAACAATCCAAACAAAATCAAGAGAAAAAATTCATTTATAATAGTATCAAAAAAAATAACATACTTAGGAATAAATATAACCAAGGAGGTAAGGGATTGGTACACTGGGAACTATAAAATGTTCATAAATGAAATCAAATAAATTACAAATATCTGGGAAGACACCAGATGTTCATGCAATAAAATAATTAATATTTTAAAATTATCCATATTACCCAAAATTATCTGCAGATGTAATAAAGTCCCTGTCAATATCCCAATAGAATTTTGTTTAAAAAAAAATTCTAAAATTCATATGAAGCCCCAAAAGACCTCAAATAGCCAAAATAGTCTTGAGCAAAAATAACAAAGCTGAAGGCATTAAACTACTTTACTTTAAATATATATCACAAAGACATAGTGATCAAAACAGCATATACTGGCAAAAAAAACAAAAAACAGACACATAAAACAATGAGACAGAATAGAGTCCAGAAATAATTCCATGCGTTTATAGCCAATTGATATTTAACAAGGTGTCAAGAGACACTTTTCAACAATGGGGAGATGAAAATATCCTTAATAACAAATGGTGAGAAAACTGAATATCTTCATGTAGAAGAATAACACCATAGACACCAATCAACTCAAAATGGTTTACACTTAAATGTCAGACCTGAAACTGTAAAATAACTAGAAGAAAACCAGCAAAAAGCTCCATGATATTGGCTGAGGTCATATTCTTTGAGATATGACTGCAAAAGCATAGGCAACAAAAGCAAAAATTACAAGTAGGATTACATCAAATTGAAAATATTCTACACAGCAAAGTAAACAGTCAATAGAGTAAAAAGAGACATCACAAGAAAGAAAATATTTACAAAACTTATACTTGATAAAAGGTTAATTTTAAAATACATAAGAAACTCAACTCAATATCAAGAAAATAAATAACGCAATTAAAAGATGGGCAAATAATTTATTAGGTATTTCTCAAAATATATATATATAAATAGCCAACAGGACAATTATAAAAATGATCAACCAAACTATTCACATGGAATATAGCAATGCATGAAAAAATAAGAAGTTTTGTATTTTCCTAAAATTATACTCTAGATGGGATGATATATAACAAAATCGTCAAAAGAGTATCATAATGGGCATGCAAAATGATACGCACTGTGAAGGCAGACAAAACAGGGAGTAATAAACATTGGAGGGTTGTTACAAGAGGATGCTGTAGACAGATTGATGTAGAAAATCCTCATTTAAGATTATGTGTAAGTACCAACCTGGAATGAAGTCAAGGACAGAGCCATAAGGGTAGAGGAAGAGCAGTTTAGATAAATGAAAAGACAATTATAACTAATGGAAGCATCCATGGTGTGTTTGAAGAAGGAAAAGGAGGACAAAGTGCTTGGAAAAGAGAGTGAGGAAGAGAATTAAATGATTTTTAAAAGGTAATGTTTTGGGAGGCTGAATGTGTAGACTAGAGATCAAATTATAGAAATAGAATATTACACTTGACTCTAAGGTAGATTTTATTATTTTCTTTTATTTCACCTTTTCTGATTTTATTTCTTATTATTTTCAAAACTTCATTGTTATAAAATATAACAAGCTTAGAAATATGTTTTTTCCATAGGACTCTGTTAGTCATTGTGTCAAAATCTGAACCCAGTGGGCTTGTAAAAATGAGAAATAATAGAACACTTGGCAAATTTCTGTGCCTGCTGATGGATCATAAGTATCAAGAAGTTCCAATAAAATGAAGACATAACCTTAATCCTTAACACAAGATATTCACCTCAGTGGCAATTTTTAGAAAGCTATTAACATTTGCCCATAAATAGGTCTTTGATTGCTACATTTTTTACTTGGTTGATATTACATTTTTAAATATCGATTCTACTGTCAAGAGGTTAACTAAAATAAAAGACCAAACTATTTTGAGTTAAGCAGAATATTACTGCCGCGAGGTTATAAGAGTTAGGAAACTGAATGCATAGAAATGCTCAACAATTACTAACGCATTAATTACTGATATTGTTAGGATGTATATTCCTTCCAAAACTCATGTTGAAATGTGATCCTCAGTGTTGGAGGGAGTCCTAGAGGGATGTGTTTTCGTCGCTGGAATGGAGTAATTCTTCATGAACGACTTGATGCCTTTCCCACGGTAATGAGTTCTCCTTAGTGAGTTCACTCATAATCTTTTTTTTTTTTAAAGAGTGTGGCACTTCCCCCTGCCCTGTAACCTAACTGCTTTCTTGTTCCCCTTTTCATGTGACATACTATCTCCTGCTTCACTTTCCATAGTGAGCAAAAATTCCCTGAGGCCTCACCGAAAGCCAAGCAGGTGCCATACTTCCTTTACAGCCTGCAGAACCATTAGTCAATTAAACATCTTCTCTTCATAAATTGCCCAACCTCATTACCTTTGGATTACTGCCAACTATATTAGCCCAAAATAGTCTAATACAATTGCTTTAAAAAGGTAATAATCTATTATAATATTCAAATGTCAAATTATGAGAAACTGCAGATGAATTAAAATGCACTTAATCAAGATATGGAATGCAAACTGATCCAAATTATAACTTGAAAGCAAATTGAATCAGCCTAGAAATACTGAAGATAATAGATACGTAACACACAAAAGCATGTGTACACCAATATCAGAAATTACAAACAGAATATTTGGAATTTTGAACAAGCAATTATGGTTTTGAATTCATTAACAAACATTTCAATATTAAAGTAACATAAAAGTGAAGACTGGATCGAGTTTTAGTATAGGCAATTTTTAATTGCTATAATATTTAATAGCCTATATATTTCAGTGCGTTTAAAATAAGATTCCCCATTATTTTTCTCTTTTCTAGTTTAGAAATAAAATATCTCAGTAAATATCCCTACTGAATACTAAACATAATGCATTATTTTCAGTAATATGAGGCACTATTTTGTATACTTTATCTTTCTCCTACAAAGCCAGTAATGCCAGTTTTAAGTGTTGAAACTCGTGTTTTGTATATCTCATTATCAACTAATCTTTTATAAATTAGATGTAGTAATTGAAGTGGTGAAACTTCTATTTGATAACACTAGATGGTGGTAGAACACTTTTAAAATGGCTTAGCACAGTAAATCAGTAAGGACCTCAAATATCAAGAAAATTAAAAGGAAACAAAATTTCCAGTGAGTAAATGTCTATTAATTTCAAAAACTCTTAAAATTTTTGAAGTAATTCTTGCTTGATTATTAGCCATTGGCAAGAATAGCTCCTTGGGTTTTAAATGTATTCCGATTCTGATCATAGTTCATGAGGCTCAGTTAATTTGGCCTTAAACTCGTTTTTACTTCTACTAGAGTCATTTAATAGAATGTTTTGTAAAGGGCTTATTATAAATTAAAGATGGAGAAACCTTGAATATGATGTTTAATAACTTCTTTATGTTATTATATTTACAAAGAAAAAATATGCTAAACTATATATTCGCAAGGTAGAAAGATATATCTTCATGTTATGAAATGAGAATAACGTTTTTTTTTTTTTGAGACGCAGTCTTGCTGTGTCGCCCAGGCTGGAGTGCAGTGGTGAGATCTCAGCTCACTGCAAGCTCCGCCTCCCGGGTTCTCACCATTCTCCTGCCTCAGTCTCCTGAGTAGCTGGGATTACAGGCGCCCGCCACCACGCACGGCTAATTATTTTGTATTTTTAGTAGAGACAGGGTTTTACCATTTTGACGAGGCTGGTCTCCTGACC
Organism: Papio anubis; assembly: GCF_008728515.1. NCBI lineage: Eukaryota > Metazoa > Chordata > Mammalia > Primates > Cercopithecidae > Papio > Papio anubis. The sequence goes on along the minus strand of NC_044979.1, from coordinate 64,813,088 downwards.
TCAGGTAATCTGCCCGTCTCAGCCTCCCAAAGTGCTGGGATTACAGGTGTGAGTCACTATGCCAGGCCCAGCATAATTTTTCACGAGGCGCATCATAATAAAATTAAAATGATCATTAAATTGTCCTCAAGTATTTGGTCACACAAAAACATATTTGGAAAATAACAGCTTTCTCATTTTTCAAGTTGATCAAATAGATTTTAATAAACTTTTTGAACTGTGGCTATCTCAGTGAAAACCTCTTACAACTTTCTCATTATGCAAACTTATGGAGATTAAATGACCGGCTCAGTATCATTGGAATTAGAGGCCTAGTCAAATATTCTTTCAAATAAATCATTTCTGACACATTTCCAATTCATTTATCCTCACGTTATGAGTTATCTTTTGATTTCCAGCCATTTTATCTGTCCAGGGAAATAAACAGCATGGCCAACATGTGGTGTGTGCACTGCCATTAATATTAGAACATTACAAGTGTGCATCCAACACAAACTTTGCAATTCTCTCCAAGGTACTGTGATTGTTCTGTGCTCTACATCTGCATAAGGCTGACACATATTACTTACATTTGCCAAAAACTGCGTGGCAGTACAAGGTACTTGAAATTGTTCGTAGTGCCTCTTTACTTTAAATGGGATGAGGGGATGGGGGGAGGGGGGAGGGATAGCGTTAGGAGATATAACTAATGTAAATGACGAGTTAATGTGTGCAACACACCAACATGGCACATGTATACATATGTAACAAACCTGCACGTTGTGCACATGTACCCTAGAACTTAAAGTATAATAATAAAAAAAAAAATACAAGCACATACAGCTAAAATGAATGGAACAACATTGTGGCTAGAAAAAAAAAAAAAAAAACCTAAGTTTAAATAATTAAATTAATATAGCTAAAACATCATTTAAAATGTATCCAACAAATGCATTCCAGGTTCATCAGTTTTATTCACTGTAAAGCCAGGAAGGATTTCAAAGGGAACATGTTATATTTTATTATCACTGCTAATACTAGTTACATTGTAGTATCTATCTCATTGACTTTCCTGTAATTACTGTTTCTATTTGTAGAGTCAAACATTTTTTCTAAGTCCATTACCTGGAAAATTGCAGCTAGAAAAGGCTTCGTTAACAACAGTTTTATTGCCAGAGGTAGGAAAACTCTTCACAGTATACCCCTCCATGTCCTTACCATATATTTTTTACGATTCACAAAGTACATGCACATTGAAAGATATCTTTAGCAAACCTATTGAATTTTTTTCAGCCCAGTACAATATTTATTTTAATTCTGCAACTTGTTTTCATAAAACACATTTCTAGGATTAATCGTCTCACTGTTTCAGCAGTCAACCTGTTATGTTCTCTTCAATCTGAATCACCACATCCTTATATCTCATGCATTAACTTATGAATATTAAACTCTTTGAATATTTAACTTCTGAGTATGTCATGGTTTTCTTTGTACTCACTGGACTTTTAGTCATTATCCATGTTCTCGGCATCTAATTTTCTTTGCATGTGGCTATCTTAAGATACAAATTTTAAATACGTAAATGAAAATAAGATCTACATCAAGACTGCAGCCCATATCTAACGATATTTATGTTATGAAATGTAAACACAACAGGTAAAGCCTAACACACACACACACACACACACAGACATACACATATATGTATGTGTAAAAGTTTTGCCTGGGATCAGGAAATATTCAGCCCTTAAAAATTCAGCTGTCTAACAAAACACAAAATAAAACAACATCTTATCTAGCAATAGATAATATGCTAATCTTAGTTCTGCAATTAATGCCCCTCAACACAAAAAGCACCCCTGTACTCACTTCATATCTTTTGAACAACAAATAAAGAGGCTTATGAGGAATTATAATCTAAAATCAATTCCCACAGTAAATTTATTATTCACTGATTATTTAAGTGAATAATACTTTTACTTTCCAAAAATATTGTAGGCAAATTGTAATAAAATTCACATATTCAGTGCAACTTTTAAAACAGTAGAGATTCCTGAAGATTTCCATGAAAATAAAGAAAATTTGGCAGGGTGTGGTGGCTTCCACCTGTAATCTCAGCTGTTTGTGGGGCTAGGCAAGAGGATCACTTCAACCCAGGAGTTCGAGACCAGCTTGGGCAAAGGTGATACTCCATGTCACATTTAAGCAGGAGTGTGAGGGTTGCTGAAATGGAAGAACTGCTTGAGCCAGGGAGGTTGAGGCTACAGTGAGACATGATCTCCATTGCACCATTGTGACAGAGTGAGACAGAGAGTATTTAAAAAAAAAAAGAAAAGTTAACTACTTATGCGAATGTACACAAGTACTTGGTAATTTGATTCAACATTTTATTTAATAATTCCAGAGGAAAAAGAAAAATTTTGCTTCTTTGTGGAGTTTATAACACAGCTCTTCATTTGCTAGGTCTCTCATTTTAATGGATAATGCATTCAACAGTGTTTTACAGCCAATAAGAAAACTCCTCCTTGGACTGTAGCAAATTTTATTTTACTGTTCACTAAATCTTTCCAAAATTTTCCAGATCACTGAGGAGCAAATTCCTTCACCATCTCTGCAGAATTTAGTGTATTATTTTAAGACTTTCAACAATCCCAGGATTTTTTAGTCTAAATTCAAAGGTTCTTTGGCATGACTCAAAACCCTTTTATGCTTCTCACTCAAAATCCTTTTATGGTTCTCACTTGTTTGTTCTCAGCTAGCTCTATGTGCCAGTACACACCCAAAGATCTTTTTTAAACATAATTTTTAAGTCTATTCTACTGCTTTCCCCCCGCCCCCCTCCCCATGACTTTCTCTTAACTAAACCTACACCTATTTGAGATGGGAATAACATAATAAATATAGTAATGCTATAGGAAAATATTTTTATTTTAAAACGAAAGAGGTACAAATGTAATTCAAATACAGTAATTAGAATTCCAACAAGACAGATTCTCTGGGAAAATATTTACCCTCCTGACCAAAACACCTGAACAGAAGAAAATATACATAACGATGATTTTCAGAAATGACACAGATGAAAGAATTAGTAGACAATACCACTAAAACAGTTAAATATGTTCAAGAGGTTTGAGAGATCGAGTCATGGAAGAAGTAAAAAGATTAAATCAAACTTCGAGAGATGAAAACAGCAATGTCTAAAAGGAAAAACAGATTGGATGAGATGAATGGCACATAATACTGCAAAAGAGAAGATTAGTAAATGAGAATACATAACAATAGAAATGATCCAAAATCAAATATAAGAAGAAAAAAATTGAAAAGATATTAATGCATGAGTGATTTGTGGTCATAACTTTAAGTAACTGAAAAATATAAAATTAGATTTCTCCAAGGACACTAAGAAAATATTTGAAAAATAATTAATTGACATTTTCCAGATTTGATTAAAAATGTTTACCCAGAGATCCAAAATCAATTAGCCCCAAGAATGTGCATTTATATTTGTGGGCACACACAGACACTCTCTCTCTCTGTCTCTCTCTCTCTCACACACACACACATACACACTCACACACACACACATAAAATAAATACTAAGGCAAATAAAATACTTTTTTTTTTTAAAGTAGTAGTTTCACTATTTTTATGGAGTATATACATAATGGCAAAGTTAAATAAATTGACATTTTACTAATCACAAGAGCTTAGGCCTGTATTTGTGGTTTTGGACTTCATCCATTTGTGAGACATGCTTGTATTGCATAAAACTTTGTTGGGAAAGCAAATAAAATACTTTAAATGTGATACAGAAAAAAAGAAAAAAATCTTAAAAGCGGCCAGAGACTAAAAGTACTTCTATTCAGAGAAACAAACATAATGATGAATGTCAGCTTTTTTATCAGAAATTATGCAATCACAAGGCATTACAGTAACATCTTTTAATTGTTAAAATAATAATGCTATCTTAGGATTCTACCTAAAAAATGAAATAACTGACCAAATGAAGGTGAAGTTAAGACTATTTCAAATGTAGAAAACACACACGCACAAAGGTCACCAGAATACCATAATAAAGATATGTTAAAGGACTTCCTTTAGGCAAAAGGAAAATATTCCTAGATGGAAATCTGGATTTACACAAAGGAATGAAGAGCACCAGGAATGGTTACTATGTCAGCAAACACAGTACATTGTTTTTATTTATTAGTCTTAATAGTTACGTAATTAACGCAAAAAAAGCAAGATGACCTGTGGTATTTTAACTTACATATATAGTAGTGTGACATGTGACAACAATAGCATAAATATCAGGAGGGAAAAAGTCAAAGTGTACTGTGATAAGTTTCCTTCACTCTGTGTGAAGTAGTATATCATTTGCAGAAAGACTATGGAAGTTAAAGATATATGCTAAGTTAAAGATATATGCTATAAACCCTAATGCAGACTCCAGAAAAACAAAGAGGTAAATCTGTTACAGTCAATAAAGAAGATAAATGGAATTTTAGACAACATACTCAATTCATGGCACAATTTTTAGAAAGTACCAAGGAAGAAATAGAAAGCAAATACAATGTGGCAGTTTAAGTCCAGCTACACCAATAACTACATTCAATGTAAATAGTTTAAAAACCTCAATTAAGAAACAAATGTATATCAACTTAAAACAACTTCTAAAAAGCAGAAATTGTCAGATGTGACAATAAAGCAAGACTCAATTGTATGTTACTTATAAGATACTTTCATTGAATATGAAACCCAAAGTAAGCAGGAAAATAAGAAATAATAAAGATCAGAGCAGATATTAATAAAATAACAACAGTAAAAGTATACTTAATTAATCAAAGCTGCTTCTTTGAGATCACTAAAAAGATAATCTCTAACAATCCTGATAATGTAAAAAAGAGAGAAGACATAAATTACCAACATAAGGAATGAGTGAGTTCACAACACTACTGGTTCTACATATTGTAATAATATTAGGCTGGTGTTCACAAGGTTTCCCCCTTTGAAAGGTTACTGTTTTCTTTTTCTGTTTTCTGTGTTTGAAAAAAGTCACTAAGTTATGGAAATTTTAAAAAATTGAAACATTGTTGGCATGTATATTTTATATATCAGTAGATTTTTTATCTTTGTATACCATAGACTTCAGCCATAAATTACATACTGCTACTTAAGAAATGGTCAGCAGGTACTGATATATTTTAAAGTGGCTAGGACTTACAAAAATACTGTTATTGAATGTTTGCATATATACTGCATTATATTTACATTTTTCCTTTTACCACTACTTATGCATCTAGATATCATGAACAGCTCGCTTTTAAGTTTAATGAATCTATCCCAGTAGAATATACAGCTTATAACATTTAATGTACCATTAAAATATGTCCTAAATATGAGAACTTGACCTCAAAACTTTTATGTATGAATTGGATTGAGGAATTGAGGTCTTCCATTTTAAAAATTGAAACAAAAACTCTTATTGAATAGGGCACCTTTGTTATCTAATAGATTTTAAAGACCTTGTCTTTTGATGGTTTGATTTTTAATAGATTTAATTTCATTGGCTAGATTCCAAACTCAGAATTTGTTGGGGAAAATGATTGACAAACTGTGGTTCAGCTTTTGTGAAGCACAAACATTTAATCATAGTTTGTGATAGCCAGCTAGAAACATATTTTGTTTTCTTCATTCTTATTTCTGCTTTGAGTGTTATCTTTCACTTTTAATACTGAATTACATTTCTGTGTTTGATGTGGTGACATCAAGTGAACAGAACTATTTCAACGATAATTTGAGGATTTAAATTATCCTAAATCTAGCTCTCAATAGCTCTCCCCATGAGAAATCAACAAAAAAGATATATTCCCACAAAATCTCAGAATCAGACGTGAGGAACTATCCTTCAGAATAAAACCAGAGAAGGTTTCAGGCAGCTCTAGTGTTAAAACTAGACAACAGACACACGTGAGCTGTTTGTTTCAGCTTTCAATACCAAGGACAATTTCTCTGAGTTTTGTGGATAGAAGGACTCATCAAAATGAGAATATATTCCAGCACCTTACAATATAACTAAGATAATTAAGTATCTTAATGTTAAAGTAACTTACCTTGTTGCTAGAGTATGATTTAAGTCAAAATAATACATCAGAGATGTTCCCCTAATAAACAAGTTCAAATCTTCCTCACTTCCCTATGCTCTTAATATTACCCAGCAGTGCAGGGACTGGTAAGAAAGACAGGATCAGTAAGAGACAATACAGAAGGTACATTTTCCCCTGTAATTTGGAAAGTAAAGGTAATTTGCTAAATGCCAACCTTTCTGGAAAGGTGTTTTTTGAAGTAGAGGAAAGCCATGTTCTTGTGTATATTTGCCTCCTAGATGGCCACTTTCATTTTTTTCTTTTATATTCTTGGAATTTTCATTCTATCTTGGTTTTCATAATTGTATAATTATATTTCTGCAAATAATTATTTCCAAAAGTTATACCCAATTGTCCTATGTATTATCTCATTGTATTGTCTTCAACTTTTAAAAGTGGTAAATACTAATCTTGCTACAGGCATTCTGACTTCAGTCAGATACTTCCAATATTTAACTTTATAGTACAATGTTTCTTGCTATTCAGTCACTGATATCCTTTATGTAGATCAAGTTTGGAGAGTCTTTAAAGCTTGCTAAAGTTTTGTTTGTTTGTTACTTGGTTGTTTGGTTTTAGAAATAGATGATTATCTTTTTTAATTTTTGTGGACACATAATAGGTGTATGTCTTTATGGGTTACATGAGATATTCTGATACAGTGATGTGGTATGTAATAATCGGGGCAAATAGGGTATCTGTCAACTCAAGCATTTATCCTTTGTGTTTCAAACAATCTAATTGTACTCTTTTAGTTATTTTTAAATAAACAATCAAATGATTTTTCCTATAGTCATTCTGTTGGGCTAGCCAATACCAGACATTATTTATTATTTTTAACTATTTTATTGTACTCATTAACCATCACTCTTCCCTCCCAAGGACCCACACCCTCCAGCCTCTGATAAACATCCTTCTACTATCTATCTCCGTAGGTTCAATTGTTTTAACATTTAGCTACCACAAATAAGTAAGAACAGGTGATGTTTGTCTTTCTGCACCTGGATTATTTCACTTAATATAATGACCTCCAATTCCATCCATATTGCAATTTTTGGATTTTTACAAAATTTGCATATTGCAAATTTTGGATATTGCAATTGACTGGATCTCATTTTTTATGGCTGAATAGTACTCCATAGTGTATAAGTACCACTTAAATGCTCTGGAAGAGTTTAAATATTAAAATTATTTGTTATTGATAGCTGGGAAGAAACTATGGTTGACTTCTTATCCTACTCCCTGTTCTGAACTATCAAAAATCTCCAGGATTAAAGCAAGAATAAAATCTATCTTGAATTGATTTTTGTAGATGATGAGAGATACGGGTTCAATTTCATTCTCCTGCATATGACAATTCAACTTTCTGAGCATCATTAATTGAGCATCATTTCCCCGTTGTATGTTTTTGACTTTGCCAAAATGTAAGACTTGAAATTTTTATATATATATTTTTATATATATACACACACACACACACACACACACACACACACACATACATATATGAGGAAAACTTAACAAAAAGTTTTTTTTTTTTTTTTTTTTTTTTTTTGGAGGCAGAGTCTCACTCTATCCCCAGGCTGGAGTGCAGTGTCGCCATATTGGCTCACTGCAACCTCCGCCTCCCGGGATCAACCAATTCTCCTGCCTCAGTCCCCTGAGTAGCTGGGATTACAGGCCCCTGCAACCACGCCCAGCTAATTTTTGTATTTTTAGTAGAGACGGGGTTTTACCATGTTGGCCAGGCTGGTCTCGAACTCCTGAACTCAGGAGATCCACCTGCCTCGGCCTCCCAAAGTGCTAGGATTACAGGCATGAGTCACCGTGCCGGGCCAGGAAAATTCCTTTGGACATTTGGTCTTGAGGAAGCATTCGTGACTAAGACCTGAAGAGTACCAGCAGTAAAAACAAAAATAGACAAACAAATGGGACTTAACTAAAATCCTCCTGCACAGCAAAAGATATCACCTACAGAGTTAGCAGACAACCTGCAGAATGGGACAAATTGTTTACAAACTATACACCCAATAGGGGACTGATATGCAGAATTTATAAGGAACTCAAACAACTAAACAACAACAATGACAAAATAACCCCATTAAAAAGTGGGCAAAGGATATGAATAGGCATTTTTTTAGAAGAAGATATACAAATGACCAACAAACATACGAAAAAAAAAATTGTTACCTCTAATCATTAGAGAAATGAAAATTAAATCCACAGTAAAATATTATCTTGCACTAGTCAGAATGGCTATCATGAAAAAGTGAAACAGTAACAGATGTTGTTAAAGATGAAGAGAAAAAGGAACACTTACACATTGCTGGTCAGCATGTAAGAAAGAATGCAGAATACAGTATACAGAATACAGCATGGAGATTTCTCAAATGGCTAAAAATAGAACTACCATTCAATCCTACAATGTCACTACTGGATATGTACCCAAAAGAAAAGAAATCAGTATGTCAAAAAGATAGGTGCACTCATATGCTTATCTCAGCACTATTCACAGTTGCAAAGATTTGGTATATGTATCCATCAGTAGATAAATGGATACAGAAAGTGTGCATATATACAATGGAATAGTATTCAGTTATTTAAAAAAAAGAGTAAAATCATGTATTTTACAGCTACATGGATGGAACTGGAGGCCATTATCTTAAGTGAAACAACTCAGAAACAGAAATGCAAATACTGCATGTTCTCACTTATGAGAAGAAGCTCAATAATGGGTATACATGGACGTAGAATATGCAGTAATAGACACTGGAGATACAGAAGAGTGGATGGGGAAGAGAGAGAGAGGAATGAGAAATTACTTATTTGGTACAGTGTACTTTATTTATGTGATGGTTACACTAAAAGCCCAGACTTCAGCACTATGCAATGTATCCATGTAACAAAACTGCATTTGAACCCCTTAAGTGTATATAAACAAAAAAAGGAATAGGTACTGAGACTCCCTCAAGTTTAGGTCAACTCATTTAAGGCACTCAAGGAGAGACATTTTTTCCCTTTTCTAGTTCTTGCTATCTTCTATGCAGCAATATTAATCGGTTAGTAGAACAAATTAGGTAAAATGATTATATTTACATGATTTATCAACAAGTCCTCCTACACCAAAGTCAGTGAGAGAAGCAACAGGTTGGCAGTATCTCATATGTTCTTAAACAAACATGCTTTGATTTGCACATTTATACAAAACAACAAATTCCTCCTTTCATTCTTTTGACTTTAATTCTAGTTCAACACTCACTATTCCCGTCTAGTTGATCTATGGTGTATCCAACACTGGCCGCAGAGGTGCCTACTTCTGTGACCAGATTGGGAGTGAATATCCATCTCTTGCTTCAACTTGACATTATAATATATAAAAGGTTTAGTGGTTCCAGGTCACCTCATTTGATAATTGCATAGTATTCATGATAATTCTACAGTTAATGTCTGTTTACTTTAAGATGTATATAAGCCATATTCAGTTTCTGTGATTCAATATATAATCAGTTATTTACTTTTCTTTACTTATTATAGTAAATCAATTAGTGTTTAATTGATCTCATTTTTCATTATTGTTCTAGTTTATGCACTACTTTCCTTTTTCATTTATTTTCTTCTTTTTGTGTGTGTGGGCAAAGGTACAAACCTAATTTTCTTCCCACTGCTGAATCTACTCTTTATTGTTACTATACAATTTAAACATGAACATACACACATTTTACAGTCAGTTTTAATTCTAAAGATTCACCTGCAAATTCATTGGTTGTTAGTCACTTTTGTAGAGGTAATCCCATGTATAATTCCAGAATAGCAAATAGTACTGACTATATGAGGCACTGGAGGAGGTAACAGAAAAAGAAAAATGAACACTTTCATATAACTTTTTATGCCACAAACACTTCACATATATTAACTTTTTTTAGTCTTCAGTAGCATTTTGAGGTAAGTCCTATTATTGTCCTCATTTTACAGTCGAGGAAGCAGATCTAGAGGAGTCACCTATCTTGGCCCAAACATACAGTAAGCAGCTGAATCTGGTTGTAAGAGTCTGTGGTCTTCACTGCTGTGCTGCCTCACCAGGAGATAAGTCTGAAAAAAGCTGTGTGTTCAGCACACTTTGAGAGGACTGAATATTTTATCTCTGCTTCCCGGACAGCATGTAAATTAGTTGAAAGAGAAAGAGGCCAATGAGGAATGTGTAAGGAGTTTTGGAGTTGACATAAAGCAAATTCCCATACAGGGGGAAACATCCTGCCAGGATAAGGCAGTAATGTGTTTACATTTCAAATCATGAATGTGTCGTGTGAGAACTGGAGAAATAGATGAGGTAAATTATGTTGCATAATACGGCTGTATTAAACTGAGACACAAACACTAAGACACGCACAACACATTTCTGGCAGTGAGGAGAGAAATGGAGACTCAATCTTGAATTCTTCTGAATTTTCAATGTTAAATTTTTCCAACAATTACGTATTCAGTATCTACTCTGTGACATGTACTGTTGCAAAATAAAGATCCTGAACCTTTTGAAGCTTATACTCTAGCAAGCTTACCTTATTTATATGTCTCTAAAGATCACTGAATTTGACTATAATTTTACTGAAAACACAAGATTAAGTTTTCTGAAGCAGGAAGATGAGTGATGAATAAAATAAGTTATGTTGAGTTGCAGAGAATAAAAATTACCTGTTCGGTACAATGTTCAATATTTGGGTGATGGGTACACTAGAAGCCTAATCCACACCATTATGCAATAAGCCCACATACCAAACATGCATATGTACTAAAATTTTTAAAAAGGTACATACAAGAAAAGGACAGAAATTATTATATCGCTGTGAATGACAGATATGCATAGTATTTGGCATAGTTCTCCTCATGTAGTAATTACTCTAAAACATCAATTATATTTTATGGTATTATACACACACACAATAAAACAAACCTAGGATTTATTCACTAAGTTTATTCTCTTCATGTTTTACAATTTATTATTTTTTGCTTGTTTTATTATTCTATAAGTCTGCTTTCTTATTTTTAATTTTCATATTATTTTATTAATACTTAGTTTATTTTATTATTTTTTAATTAATGTTAAATTATTTAAGGCAAAAAATTTCTTCTGGTATGAATTTTATCTATACCTCATATTTTTTGACATGTAAAATTCTAAAATAATCAGGAATTCTAGTTTTTTTTCCTTTTTTACCCAGTGGTGAGCTAAGGGAGTTTTAAAACATGCTTATTTATTTTAAAGTGTTAGGGTTTTCTTTTAATTAAAAAGTAAAACTTTATTATTATTGTGCTTCCTTTTAAATTTATTGATATTTTCTTCTTATGCTAACTCATGTTTAATATTTGTAGCTATTCTATGAACACTTGAAAATAAGTATTTTCCTCCATTTCAGATTATCTGTGTATTTCAATCTTGACTATTTTGTTATTCTAATCTTTTTTTGCTGCCTTGAACATCACTATATTCAACAGGTAGATGAGAAATTCAGCTTTATTTTAGCCTAGTTTCTAGACAGGTTATGAAAACAATGAAAGAAAATAATAATAATGGAAAAGGTGGAATGGAACAGGAGCTATTACTATAGACAGAAAGAGAGTGATTCATGTACATGTGTATGTGTGTGTTTATAAAATTTACTGATGCATGGTATACATATGATAGCATTATTTATTTTAAATATACAGTTTGATGCTTACGGTAATTATATACAGTCCGGAGAAATGCAATTTTAAATTTCATGCTGTACAAAACTATGGAAACAGCAGTATCTTTTATCTTGTACTTAACTGAATATTATATTTCAAATATTCATTTAAATTAATATTTGCTTAATATAATGTACTTCATGAATATTTGCAATATAATATTCAGTTAAAAATTCTAAATGATAAAAATTCTATTCACTGTTACATAAACTTTTGAGGGAGTTGGCAATGTTATATTGCCATCTAAATATTAGATGACTTAAGAAGGACAGATACTTACCTTCAACAAATATAATGAGGGATTCAACTTATTATATCCAAATAAAACTCCAAATAAACAACCTAGGAATAATGGAGCTAACATTTTAAATATATTTCATGTTAATATAGAAATAATTTTATGAAAATAGCAGAATCTAATATGGAAATAAGCTTTTCTGGGAAATGTATGTTTGATATCACAGGAACAGTTCAGGCCATGGATGGAAGAGTTACTATAATGAAAGCAGCCACACTAATGACAAAGCTGACTTAGCTCTTTCCAGCAAACACTCCCTCCAGCTCACAGATTCTGTTATTCTTTGAAAATTGAAAAAGACAAATGAAGAAAAAATATTTCTTTCTGTGGCCATATTAGTTACTCCGATAAAAAAATGTTCATTTTTTTTTATCACAGTTCATTAATAGCCTTGAAACATTAACAACTAGATTAGTAATAAATTGCATATACTTAAAATTTGGAGGGTAAGTTTGGTATTTCATATAATGGTAAATTAAATCACACTTTTTGTTTGGTGTTCCGTGAGGGGTAGGGAAATTGAGTAGTTTACCCATGATATTCTCAGGAAAAAAAGATGGTATTAGTCACTAATGAGGTACTTGGGGTTATTTGGAAAATCTGTTTACAGTCAGAGCTCAGAAAAGTGACCATTCTTCAATTCTGCCACTGGGTTTTTGTCTTTTCACTTAAAAAAATTATAGTTTATTTTAATTAGTAAAAGCTAAATATAACCAAAGACATGAGGTGGGAAGAAATAAAATTATGAAAGAGATATTAAATGTAAGTTCTGTTTTTTATAATTCAAATCTTTTAAATGGAACCTTGTACACACAGTATTATCTGAATTGGGTGGAGTTAAAAGCACTTAAGAGAACACTTATCCAATGGATTATTTTTTTCTTTCAATTTTCATAGCTTTGATTTCATTTTTAACAGCATCCAAATGTCTTTTCAAATATATAATCATTTAAAAAGCTATTACATGCTTAAATGAGCATTAGAACTTTTATCTTTTGTAATCTTAGTTACAGAACTCTTGTAAATGAACAGGATAGATGTAAAGTCCTAAATCATAATGGACTTAGGTATTTTCAATTGTTGGCAATAAATAATTAGACATGAGAAACCACCCCAGGAAAACATCTTATTGAACCCCCTTTTAAAAATCGACTTTTTATTTTGCTTGAATGTTTTTGTAGTTATTCCATCAAAATGTGAAAATACACCAACCCATGTCCATAAATTAGTTTTTTTTCTGTTAATGTTGCTGATGAGAAAAATCAATAAAATGAAAATCATTTTTCTAAGTCATTTCCTGATGCTGTATATATGCAATGATTATGTTTCCTTATACATCCAAATGAAAAAAAGCAAGAAGTAAAACAACGGTATGGTAATCAGAAATATATGTAAAATAAAAAGCAGCCATAGGTCAATTCAGGAATATTGAGAGTAAAATAAAGCATACTTAACTATAAGAAATATCAAAATTAGTTTAAAATATAAAAATGCCTATTTCTATGCTTCCATATATCATCTTAGTTACCTGGAAGGTATTACAATAAAATGTGACTAAATCAACTATCCAGAAATCTATATGCTTCCAATAAAGATCCTTCTTTAAAGAGAACGAAGTAAATAAAACAGAAGAGAGGAGTAAAGGCCTGCATTATATCCAGCGTTCTATTTGTCCACTGGTCAAAACTAAACGAGTTATTGTTGTCAGGCTTTTCTTTGAAAACGCAAGAAACAAAAGTAAACGGAAACCAAAAGACACAAAATAGGTAGTGTAGAAGAACAAAAAGGAGGAGCAGTGAAAAGAGGAGAAGGAAAGGATAAAGAGGAGAAAGATTGAGAGAAGAAATATGAGCCCTGATGTGAGGAGAAAGGGAACTCAAACTAAACAGAGGAAACCAAACAAGTCTGGAAAACATTTGATTAGCTTCAATAAAACTGAACATATGGGATTAGAAAGGGGGCTGGGGGTAGAAAAGATTTGTAATCCCCCCAAATAATAAAAATGATAACTTCCACTTATATTAACATTTTCTTTTAATCAAGACAGTATCTTTACATTTATTGCGATATGATTTTAATAATTAAATCAGTGAGAATGAAAAATAATGTGAAGTATAAATAAATATCTAATAATCAGGTTAGAAAATTTAGTTTAGACTCCAGCTACTGTATACACCAAGAAGCCAGTTTGTTTTCTGAACTTTTCTATCAATTAAATAAAAATACATAATTTAATTAGTGGTTCTTAATCAATTATCTATCATTATCCCAGGTCTATTAATTAAATATATACCCTATGATATAATGTGTACAGTATATGCTGTAAAACACTACCCACATGCTTCCGAAGTGCCTTCTTGGTTAAAAACAACTATACGCCCAGTTGTGGTGGCTCACACCTGTAATCACAGCTCTTTGGGAGGCCGAGGCAGGCAGATCTCGAGGTCAGGAGATCAAAGCCATTCTGGCTAACACGGTGAAACCCCATCTCTACTAAAAATACAAAAAATTAGCCAGGCATGATGGCGCGCACCTGTAGTCCCAGCTACTTGGGAGGCTGAGGCAGGAGAATCATGTGAACCCGGGAGGCGGAGGTTACAGTGAGCTGAGATTGCACCACTGCACTCAAGCCTTGGCAACAGAGCCAGACTCTACCTCAAAAACAAAACAAAACAAAACAAAACAAAACAAACAAACAAACAAAAACCTATACTACATGAATTCAAAGTTACTTCTTAGCTTCAAAATTTTACTCAAAATTATAGGATTCTATGGCAGTTAATAAACGTTTATTTCCATTATATGGTATATCCTACTATAAAAATAAACTGCTATAACAGTTGTCTGTAGTTTTTCTACAGAAAACTGCTATACCAGTACCCTTGCTAGTTTTTCACTCTTTAGTTACTTATCTATGACATATATGACATGAAGATCTTGAGAGAAATTTGTATTTTGCATATATATACAAATGGAGTATGACAACTTCAAACAATTCCGTACTTTACCCTTCGTAGATTTACAATAAAAATATTTTTATGTGGAAACTAATTTTGGACTTATATTCATAAAATATAATATTTTAAGAGATATTATATTTAAATCTAGAGATCAGGAAAATGATCTGAGAAAATCATAATGTGTACATGCAATAAGAAGTATTATATAGGAAGGTAATCTTGACCTGACCCACTATTAGGAAAGGACATTTTCAAGGTTTTCTTAGCTGTACGTAGAATGGAGCCCAGTTTGCCAAATATATTCTTCCAGGGACTTACTTTTACCTTAAGAGACCCTGAAACCCCAGTGGATTCACACCCAAAATAGGTTATGATGAAAAGACTAAACACATCATATCTGGCACATCATAGTGAAATAAAACTCTTAAAACTTGTACTGGTTTCTTGAAGAAATGGAGACATTGCAGCCTTTACTAATTATCTACTTTGGCTAATTCTGATTATTTCAAATACCTTTGGAAAGTGACAGGGTTTAAATTATAATATGATTTTGTATTTTTGGATATAACTATATTCTATTAAAAGTCTATAAAACACTTTCTATTTTTTAGTAGCATAGTGATCATTCCTTCTGATAGTAAGCCAAATTTCTTGCTAAGCTACGTGGCTTACCTAGCTTTTCAAAAGTTTGCCTACATTATCATAATATATTTCATTATAGTTATTCTTTAGTCAGTGCACAGTTCATTTTCTGAAAATAAAGTGCTTCTATGACAAATGTGAACTATCTCTCTGTCTCTTTCTTTCAGCATTTGTTATTGGGTCTAAATTTTTAAAGTATATACGAAGACCCACACTTTTCCAGTAACAAAAGTAACAAACGTGGAAAGTTTAACAAAAATGCAATTCATCCAGTAATTAATTGTAACTCCATAATACTGGTTAGAACTTTTCAAAATATTCTAAGTACATTTTTAAAAGTGATTATTTGACATAAACTTTTTTGGTTGTTTGAAATTTGCAATTATATTTTAAGAATTCCTAAAAATCTAGTTAGAAAACAATTGTTAAAACCAGTATAAATTTCTGTAATGTGAAAGAAAGAGATTTGCAGAAATGATAACTTCTTGTGTCCTTTCCAGAGCTGGGGAGAGAAAAAAGGCATTTAAGATAATGACTTTTACCAAAACTCCAGTTACACAGGGATAGCTAATAAAAAAGAAATCATTGCTATTGTATTTTTAGAATAGCAGTTCTCAACCTTTAATATATCTGAGAATTACCTAGGTGATTGGATAAAACATAGATTTCTGGTTTCTGCCCACAAGCTTCTGATTCTGTAGGTTTGACAGGATTCTAGAAAATTTGCATTTTTAAAGTGCTTTCAAGTGGTGCTCATGCATTTTTTCCAGGAACAACGGTTTGAGAACCACTGATATAGACTCTGGTCAATGAAATCTATTTTGTAGTTGTTAGTGTTTTACATATATCTTTTTGTAAATATTTAAGGACATGCTGATTTATATGACAAAGATTTGATTATTTACTTTATATACATGGGTGACTTTTGATCCTTCAGAGATGATGTGGTTAGTGCACAATCAGATGTTTAAATTAGGGTTCTCCAGAGAAACAACCAATAGGATATACAGATCAGATAGACAGAGAGAGAGAGAAGAGGATGTTTATTTTTAAAATTGGTTCTCACAATTATGGAGGCCAAAAAGTCTCACAATAGGCAAGCTGTATAGCCACGACAGCCAGAATTGTAATTCAGTCTAAGTCCATAGTCCTGAGAACCAGGGGAACCAATGGTATAACTCTCTGTCTGAGACCCAAGGCCTAAAAACGGGAAGGGGATGTAGAAAGACATGTGCCGGGGTGGGAAGCTCTGTTATCTGAGAGCTGAAGACAAATGTTACAGATCAGGAGTTAATAGGGACATTTCTTTCTTTTTCATCTTTTGGTTTTATCCAGGACCTCAACCTGCCCACATTAGTATGGGCAGATCTTTTTTACTCAGTATACTGATTTAAATGCTAATCTTTTCTGGAAGGACCCAACAGACACACCCAGAAATAATATTTTACCAGTTCTCTGAGCATTCCTTGATCCAGTCAAGTTGACACATACAATTTCATCCTTTATTCTGTTGCCATTTGTTGATTTTTGATTTTATTTCTGTCCACTTCTACCGGAGGACAGCAGTTGTGCAGATCCTTGTGTACGACTAGCTAGAAGAAAATCTGAAAGCAAGTTGGGCTGTAGTTGATTGCAAACTATGTATCTGTGTAAAAAATGACTTTTAATCAGAGAAAAAAAAGAAAGGTCTATATGCCTAGGGTATTTTAAAGCAGTATTCTAAAAACAAAAAAAGCAAAAACAAATGAAATAAGCAAAAAAGAAAGTAGGAAGGAAATAATCTCCACATTAGCTACTAGGAATTACTAACTCTAATTAATTGAGTTAATAGTATTTTAAAACAATGTAAACTTTTTATTTTTTTAATCATTTCATTTTGTATCACCAGTGACAATACAGTTTCCAATTACAGATGTTGCTTTGCTTATGAAAAAAAAATATTTTAAATATTTAGTTTCTCACTAAACATTTTAACATTTTGTCTTGAGTTCATCTTGGCAAGATATTTCTATGCTGATTTGGCCCATTACATTTTTGTGAGTTGATGAATATTGTGCAGTTCTATGTGAACTCCTCCAGTGCAAAGGCATCTTGGACTGAAAATACACCAAATGCAAGTATGTGTTCCTTTGGCTTTCGTGATCTGTAAGTAATATATAGCTCTACTGGTTCCAGTATACAAACATGAAAACTGAAGAGTGGAAAATTATAATATCATTTTTTGAGCGAAGTATATTTGGACACATGGGAGCTGTTATCTTAATTCTACCCATTTGTAGAACATATTACTTATTTCATTTGTAAGAAACAATACATCAGAAAAGCTGTGCCTTTTTCCACTTAAAAAGTTTAGTTTTTTGACCATCAGTATACGCTGAATGTTAACGGAACTCTTTAGTAATTGGTTTATCTGCCACTTTTCCAAATAGGTATAGAAGCTGTCAATTCAGAAGTAAACCAATAGAAATGTTCAAGAAGATAATTCTACAGTCGAAACTAAATGTCAGTTGACAACCGTTAGAGTGAAATTATCAGAAAACATAATTTTTAAATAACATTTTAATGAAAGTCTAACTGCATGCTAAGATATTATCTCGTGGTAAAATTTTCTTTTAAATTGAAGAGACATGGGGTAGATATTATTAGAACTGTTACTAGAAAGATTTCATTAACAATGGTAATGAGCATTTATGAATCATTAATTTTTTTATCATTATCAAGGAAGAAAACACAAAAACAATATTTGTTAACTTTTAAAGGGTGCCCTCTTCATGAAGAGGTGAGAAAAGTGTGGCACTTTTGTATCTTCTCCAATGCCTGAAGTTTTCGGAATTGTATTTAGTAACGTAAAGCCCTCCAAAATTGGCCACCATTTCCCACGTAGTGAATTGAGCTGTTACGAGGTTCCATTCAGTCATCAGAAAAGATGCTAAGTATGAAGGAGAGACATTGAGGTCAAAGCTAGAATGCAGAAAAATAAAGTAGGCCACGACAGAGTCCTTTCCTTACTCTGTCAAAGAGAAAGTGTTCAGATACACACCGATTATTAATAAAAACGATGGCTTGATCTGATTCCATCTTTCATTCAGGAATGGCATGAAGAAAATCTTACTAATCTCAAGAAATATCCAACTGTACCTCCACATTTTATGAGATCCTGGCATCAGTTAGTGTACTGGATACCTTAGGAATGCTCTCAGGTTATTTTCTTTCTTTGGACCCAACGTATAAACCTCCCTTTGTTTTCACACAGTCATTCCACTGTTTGGAACTTCTGGTAACATTAAAGTTCATTCCCTTATGGTAATTGATAGGTCAGTCACACAAACCATTTTTCTGTATATTCTTAAAGTATCACTGTAGATCAAAACATAATGTAAAAGGATAAAAGTGACCTGTGTTTGGAAATGTAAAATTTACTCTCCTTTAACCACCCACTTTTCAATTTCCTCTCAAGGCAAATTTTGAAGGGTCATTTTGAGACTTTTTTTTTTTTTTAAATTCCTTCCTGAGGGACTTGCTTTTTCTTTTTTCTTTTTCTTTTTCTTTTTTTTTTTTTTTGAGGTGGAGTCTCGCTCTGTCGCCCAGGCTGGAGTGCAGTGGCCGGATTTCAGCTCACTGCAAGCTCCGCCTCCCGGGTTCACGCCATTCTCCTGCCTCAGCCTCCCGAGTAGCTGCGACTACAGGCGCCCACCACCTCGCCCGGCTAATTTTTTGTATTTTTTAGTGGAGATGGGGTTTCACCGTGTTAGCCAGGATGGTCTCTATCTCCTGACCTCGTGATCCACCCGTCTCGGCCTCCCAAAGTGCTGGGATTACAGGCTTGAGCCACCGCGCCCGCCCGTGGACTTGCTTTTTCTTTTGAAAGAGAAGAATGGGTTTTGTGGACTTTTCTCATATAAAAGGAAAATACAAGATAAAATGGAATAGAGAAAAAGCATTTCCCCAACAGCAAAACAAAGTTGGAAAACAGCTGTTTGACAACACCTTACTCCCCAAACACACACTGATAAGGAATTATTATTTTGCAATGGAAATAACGATAAACATAAAGTTACTTTCTTACACTATGATTTTGAATGTATGCTCTGACATTTCACTTCTGATTTTCCCCTGGTTGGGACTTGTGACTACTATGAACAAAGCAAACAACCTTCACTGTCCTTCCTCAGCTGTGAAGTACAGATAATTATAATTTCTCTGCTAACCTTTCAGTACCCCTGAGAGAATGAGATGAGAAGATGGTGCACATGCTTTTAGAACCTTCAGGTGTTATTTAAATACGTAGTGGTTTTCATATTGTTTTTGATTTGATAAAGTAATACAGTATTCATTCATTTACTCAATTATAAATTATTCCATAAATATTTATTAAATGTCTAATGTGAAAAATTTGAATGAAGGTTTTTGCTGATGTAGTATTTTTTAAAAAGGTGAAAATCTTTTCTTTTTGTTTGTTTAATGTTCTGAGAAGGAAAAGAAAACAGACACATAATACATTATTAGATTGTTCAAGTTGGAAATTAAAGTAATCGAAAACCTTTAAATAATTCATTTTGAAAATATAGTCTAGTAACATCAAACAGGGAAAGAACAGATAATAATGCAGAAGGGAGGCCCCATGTGGGAATGGAATATATGAAATTTAAATAACCTGGTACTTTTGGAGGAGTTGCGTGATTTTTATGCCCTTAAAGTATCTCTCCAATACTTACTAGTTATCCAAATATAAGTTATATCAGGAGACAATATGTGGTTAAGATACTAACAGCATAAGCTACAGTGCAAGATTATCTGTGTTTAAATCTTGGCTCTAATATTATAGCTAAGTTGACGTTCAAAAAGTTATTTCAGTTCTCTATGCTTATATTTTCTCATTGATAAATTAGGATGATAATCACACCTACTTTTCGGGATTGTTGCATGGATGAAATAAATTCGTATGTGGAAAGTGCTTGGAAGAATGTCTGGGAGCCTCCTAACCATTAGAGCTGTTTAAACATTGTCATTATCTGCATATTTTTTCTTCAGAGTCTCTAAATAAAAACCTTGCACACTAATTCACAATATGAAGATTATAATAACTGTCCCAGATAATTTAGGGCACAGATAATAATAACATTAATGATTACCACATACAAGGAGAGATTAGCTTTGCTTTGCTCTGTCCTGAATTTGTTACATGCCACATTTATCATCTCAACCTTATGTAGTTACTAAAATTATCCCCATTTTGCATATAAGAAAATGGAAGCATCCTAAGAAAAGCTAATTTACCCAAGCTTATCCAGCTAGAAAATGATTGAGCTGTGGTTTGAATCTAGACACTCCATCTCCAGAACTTGCACTGTTAACTTCCAATGTCTTGAAAAGTATCATATAGATATAAATATTGATATCTGTGGTATCTGTAAGCTACTTAAAATGTTAACAAGGACATCCAGTTTCTCAAATATTCTGAATAAACAGGATTTTATTATACATGCTTTTAATGCACCATTAAAATTTCAAATATACTCTAAATCCTGAGCTTTGTTAATAACGTTGCATATATATTGTATTAGTAGATTTGCCACAAGATGGCAAACTTCACTAAGAAGTGTTCATTCTTGTCAGGTGCAAAGATATTTCTATAATAGGGCTAAGGGGAAAAAGTGTGTAGCCTTCTCTGATTGTTTTACATGAACAGTTATTTCACTTTAATTTTCCCATGCTCATTCTGGGCAAACAACCTGCAACCATATTATTCAGCCCATGCATTCAAAGCTATTCCTTTTGTTTCCATTAAATGCATTTTATTCTGTTTTATATAGTCTATATTTTGTTCCCAAGATCAAAGGTTATTGCCTGACTTTGTGTTTCTTTCACCTGAAATATTTTGATTATGTAGCAATTATATATTCTCTGGGAAAAACACTTTCTCATTGTACCTATCCATATGGGTGCTTTGGATGGAAATAAACATTTGCATTTGAACTGTTCTGTGACCTGTCAATAACACTATGGGCCATCAACACTGCCAGAGCATTAGCAGGAGACTAAACACTGGGGAGAAGCCTTGATAATTTAGATGGACTAACTCTGAACCTACGAAAATGGTCCTTTCCTTTAGATTTTAAGGGCTAAAAGTGTCTATGCAGGAAATAACTAAGAATTTCAACTGTTTTACATTTCTAGGTACAACAATATTAAAAAGTGGATGAAAACACTATGAGATGCAGTGTAAAGGGTACATTTATAATAGCAAGGTATAGCCTATTTTTTAAACTACTGTTATAGTAGAATTCCAAGGCCTTTCTCGCACTTGGAAAAGTTGGGCATGGTATGGGAAGATTTTCATGTTTAAGTAACAACTTCCTGTGAGTGAGAGGATCTGCTCAGAGAGCTGTCAGTTCTCTTTAAACCATGTAGTACAATTCCCAGACAACTATAGGACCGTCCCTCTATGTGTAGTGAGTGGGGTCAATGAAAAGTCATATATGACTCAAACTTTCTCACCCTAGAATCTGAGAGATTGAATCTGTTGACTTCCTCAGCTTTGGCCAGCTCTGTAGTGTAAAACGGATTTGAGAGACTAAACCTAAATCTCTTGTGTATCAAGTCAAGGAACTAAATTCAGACTACTGTGCTGGCTAAGTTAGGACTACTGTGCTGGCTGAGCAGAGACTACTGTGCCGGCCAAGTGAGGATGGAATCCTCAAACCAAACACTGTAGACCACTGTCTCTGTGCTAAGGTCTAAACTTTGAGAAACTTTTTGCCGCCTTAGAAAGAAAAAGGAAGTTTTGAGAAGAAAATCTTGTTTAAATATTGTTTTGTTTTTTATTTTCATTTTAGTTAAATACACAAAAGGCTCGCTTTACAGCTTTTTTGTTAAGTCTTTTTTTGTGTGTAGAACCCCATTTATACTCAGTTCTGTCAAAAAAAAAACATGCATTGAAAAATTTTCCAGAATTCATAGGCTGGAATGAGGGTTCTATCTGTGGTGTATCTACTTTCAAATGATGGCCTAAGGCTGTGCAATGGCTGCCCAAACAGACCTTTGGACGTCTCCTGCTTTGATAGTTGTTAAAAAAGAAATAAGTTAAAATTTCACAGATTCAGAATTCTTATGTAACCAGTCAAATAGTAAAGTAAAATAGAACTTTTGGAAATGTGCAGCAATAATACTATTAAAAGTATACCTGGGGCCACGCACGGTGGCTCACGCCTGTAATCTCAGCACTTTGGGAGGCCGAGAAGGGTGGATCACCTGAGGTCAGCAGTTTGAGGCCAGCCTGACCAATATGGTGAAACCCCGTCTCTACTAAAACTACAAAAAATTCACCAGGCGTGGTGGCGTGCGCCTGTAATCCCAGCTACTCAGGAGGCAGAGGTGGGAAAACTGCTTGAACCCGGGAGGTGGAAGTTACTGTGAGCCAAGATGACGCCTCTGCACTCCAGCCTGGGCGACAAGAGTGAAACTCCGTTTCAAAACCAAAAAAAAAAGAGTATAACTGGATGAAGATCCTGATTGAAATCTATCCAGTGTCCCATCCCATGATCCATGATCTCTGTGATAAAGACTCCCTAAGTGGTCATTTTTTTTTTTTTACTTTTTCTTTTTTTTGACATGAAATCTCGCTCTGCTGCCCAGGCTGGAGTGCAGTGGCGCAATCTCAGCTCACTGCAACCTCCACCTCCTGGGTTCAAGTGATTCTCTGTCTCAGGCTCCTGAGTAGCTGGAATTACAGGTGTGCACCACCATGCCTGGCTAACTTTTGTATTTTTAGTAGAGACAGGGTTTCACCATGTTGGTCAGGCTGGTCTCGAACTCCTGACCTCAGGAGATCTGCCTGCCTTGGCTTTCCAAAGTGCTGGGATTACAGGCTTGAGACATTGCTGCACCTAGCCCCCAAGTAGTCTTTGACTGACATCTGCTTCTTCCATTTTAAGACATTCCGGGATTAATAGAAAAAGCAGAATAAAATGAATATATCTCAGAATGAATATGCCTCAGAAATGCTACATAATTTCAATAATATGTCACAGAGTCAAGACATTTTCACTGAATAAAACAAGAATCTGAATATCCTCCATTTATCTTAGAATTTATATCTGGTATGTATTGTTTATTTAACAGCTGTTTGTATTGAGATTTTTTTGAAACACTTTACTAATTGAAAGGTGTTATCACTAAGATTTTTCCAACTTTTTACTTTTTATTTTTATGGATACATAGCAGTTGTATATATTTATGGAGTACTTTATGGAGTATTTTGATACAAACGTACAATGTGTAATGATCAAATCTGGGTAATTGAGATATTCACTACCTCAAACATTTATCATTTCTTTGTGTTGTAGACATTCTAAATCTACTCTTCTAGTTGTTTTGAAATATAAAACAAATTATTGTTAATTATTGTTCTCAATTACACTTATTTAGAAATCCTAAATTAGGCAAAAACATTTTGGAATCACTTGCATTTATCTAAGAATTTTCTAGACGTAATTCCTCCACTCATCTTCTCGGTAACCTAGTAGGATATTAAGTGATTTTTTCCTAAGATCATTAGCAAAAGAATAACACATGTTTTTGCTGTTTCTACTAAAAATACAAAAATTAGCTGGCCATGGTGGCACATGCCTGTAATCCCGTCTACTTGGAAGACTGAGGTGGGAGAATCGCTTGAATGAGGGAGATGGAGGTTGCAGTGAGCCAAGATCATGCAACTGGCAACAGAGCAAGGCTCTGTTTCAAAAAAGAGAGAAAGAAAATACCTGTGAAACATCAGCATCAAATGAAGGCTGCTTATCTATCCAATTTTGTGGCTGGAGTGTACCTTTCTGTTCATGAAATCCAGATGGAACATTTTATAAAACACATAGAAAAGAAGCTGCTTCTTGAGCTGTTTCAAGGGAGACAACACTGCTGACAAATGCATTTTTGTTATTACAGATATTTTAGATTTGGGAGCCTGAGAACAAAGTTATACTTCCAAACAAAGGTCATAAAGCAACTTCATGATTACAACATCTATGTTGACAAAAGTGAACTTTTTGTTAAAGTTTTCCAAAACTAAATTTAACTGAGATTAAAAAAAAAAAAAAACTTAGACAGTGGGCCCCTATAGAAAGTGCAACAGACTGAGAGCTGAGTATTAACTCTGTCCCTATATTTTCTTTTGTGTCTGTGTGTGTTTGTGTATATGTAGATAGTTATTTTTATCTTTAACTTACACTATCTAGCAAAAACACCGAGTTACAAATTTACTTAGTTCAGCTCCTTTCTTTCCTCTCTCCTTTAGAGTAGTTACGTCATGCGTTTGAAATACAGTTAGATTTATTCAAAACAGTCTGTATTTCATCTTGGGCCCCCCAGACATCTGGGTTGAGTCTATCATTTGCATACAATACTATTCACTCTTTGTGGTGTACAGTTCTATGGGTTTGAACAAATGCACTGAGTCATGCATCCACTGCCACATAATCATGCAGAACCATTCCATCAGCCCACTTTTCCTTGTGATGCCCTAGTGCTCATGCTAACTCTAATTCATGAAAATCTCTGATCTCATTTCTGTTCTTAGATATTTGCTTTTTCAAGTTGTAATATAAATGATATTATACAATATACAGTCTTTTGGATCAATTTACTTGGTTAAACACCAAGAAATATGATTACTGAATAACATAGTAAATGTATGTTTTGTTTTATTAAAAAATTGTCAAACCATTTCCCAAAGTGACTGTACAATGTTGCATTTGCACCACACTATTTGAGAGTTTCAGCTGTTCCATGTCCACATTGGTGATTGGTATTGTCAGTTTTTTGTTTTCTTTAAATTTTAGTCAAATAGGTTCATAGGGATATCTCCTTGTACTATTAATTTGCGTATTTCTAGTGACTGATTGTGTTAATCATTATTTCATGTGCTCATTAGCCAAATGTATATCTTTGATAGAATGCTTATTTAAATCTTTGGCCTATTTTTTATTGGGTTATCTATGCATTCATCTATCTTCTACCTATATACTTATTTAAATTGACAGACAAAATTGTATTTATTGGTACAACAAGAGGTTTTAAAGTAATATACATTGTGAAAAGGTTAGATCCAGCTAATTAACATATATGCATTACCTCACATAGCTCTAGTGAGAACACAATATTCACTCAGCATTTTTCAAGAATACAATATATCATTAGTTATAGTCATTATGTCATATAACAGATCTCTTAAACTTATTTCTCCTACATGAAAATGGAAACACAACATACCCAAACTTATGAGATACAGCAAAAGCAGTTATAAGGGGGAAGTTTATAGCAATAAACGCCTATAAATAAAAATAAAGATCTCAAATAAACCATACCTGAAATAACTAGAAAAATAAAAACAAACTCAGCCCAAAATCATTAGAAGGGCATTATTGGGTTGCTTTCTTATGATTAAAATTTTAAAGCCTTTAAATATACTCTGGATAAACATTATTATGAGATATGTTAACTGCATGTATTTTCTTTGAGTCTGTCGCTTTTTTTTCAGACTTTTAAAAAGGTGTTTCACATAACAATTTAGGATAATGTATACAGTTAAATTTATCAAATTTTGAAAACTTAAGACTTATGCCTGGTGTCATATTGTTATAGGATTCTTGGGGTATAGCTTTTCTGGTCTGAAACCTCTGCCCAGTGGTGCCTTTGCCCAAGTTTTGCTTGGGCCCACTGGGCTCATTCTACCCACTTGGCCTGGTAGGCTGTGCTCAGCTCATGCTACCAGCCTGGATCCCATGCCTGCAAGGGCAAGTTAGGTGTGGAATGGTGAGGGATGTGTGAGAGAGTGTGGGGTCTGGCCACTGTGCAGCCAGACACACCAGCTGCTGCTGCACGGCAGGCAGCTCCAGGTGCCAGCATAGGCACCAGCTCTCTGCAGGGCTGCAGCTGGACCAGGCACACTGCAAGCAGCCTCCGCCGCTGGCACTGGGAAACACAGTGGCACCCAGAAGCTTGTAGATGCCAGGTACCACAGGACCCCAAAGAAAAAGCCACAGCCCTGGCTCTTGGAGCTTTCTGATCTCAGCTCCCTGAGCGGAGGCAACTTTTCTCTGCTTCTCTTCACCCACAACATGGTGAGCAAGGGATTTGTTTCAGCCCTGTTTGTGTTATACCTCTTTTAACTCCACCATTCAGCAGCTTCTGAGTCATTGTCCTGCAACCAGGAAGAATGAGGTATGCAGACAAATAGAGAACAAAATGAAGGGGATCTTTATTGAACAATAAGACAGCTCAAAGGAAACCCACAGTAGGTAGCTCCTTTCCACAGTCAGCATGTCCCAACAAAGGTTCAGCTCCTAACAGAGAGGAGACCCTTAAGTGGGAAGGTCCTCTCTGCAGGCAGGTCATCCTGTCCTCTCTGCAGCTCTCAGCAGAGAAGAGGTTTTAGAGAGGGTAGCTCCTCCCTGTAGGCAGGTACTTCATCATCTCCTCAGCTCCTAGCAGAGAGGAGGTCCTGGAGTGGGTTGTTCTTCTCTGCAGCTGCTTGTTCATGTCTCCTGCTATATGCGGAGAGCATAGCTTCTCTCTGCAGCTGGTTATCCAGCGGTCTGCTCTGCTCTGGCTGAATCCAGGGTTTTTATGGGCCTCAGAGAGGAGGAAGTGCAAACTGATTGGTCCATGTGAGACCATGGGCCAGCTGGAAAGGGCACTGCAAATTCCCAATCCAGTCTATGGGACTGATAGCCTAGCCCCCAGCCTCCATGTACTTCCTGGTCTGAAGGTGGGGCCTCACTGTGGGCCCTCCCTCTTCTGCCCAGGAATCTGTCTGCCTCCTGTTGCCGTCCATGGCACCTGGACTCGGCCTGACTGCTCTGAGATTGGATCAGCCCGGATAGCCGGGAGAAGCCAGGCAGGTGGAACAGGTACTTCCCAGCTGGCAAGGGCAGTGTCAGGGGAGCTTTCCAGGCCCTCAGGAGTGCAGGGATGCCTGAGTCTGAAGTTGCATTTTAAACAAAGGTAGGAGTGGGAATGGTGGGGGACAGAGTGGGGTTCCTGCCACTCTGTGGAGCGGGAGACACAGGTCTGGAGCACGAGGCCCAGGTCCAGAGCAGGTGGCCCACATCAGCAGCTGGGGGTTTCGGTGGCCACAGCTGTGTCCAAGAGTACAGGGTTCCTGCCTGTCCCTGGCCCCCACAAGAGCACAGAGAGGATAGATCTGTAGCCACACTTGGGTGCAACTTGGGCCAAGCCTACCTGCTACAGTCAGCATGATGACACTGGCAGGTCCTCTGAAGTGGCTGCTGTCATCAATATCTAAAACCTGTCAAACTAAAGGTTATGTAAATTTTCTCTTATGTTTTCTTCTAAAGTTATATAATCTTTTATTTTATGTAGATCTATGATATTTTTGAGTTAATTTTTGTATAAGGTGTGAGACTTAAGACACTTTTGTTTACTGTGACTTTATAATGTCTTCAATTTGAGTAATACCAATCATCCAATTTGTGTATAGTTGTTTGTCTATTCTAGTGCCTTTGCATTTTTATCATTGCAAAATGATAAAAATATAAATTTTTAATCACTTTGTCAACACTGAGAAAAACATTTTTATAGATTTTTATTGGCATTATACCAAATCTATAGGGTGAATTAGATATAATTCACAGCTTAAAAATATTGAGGCTTACAATCCATGATCATGCTCTATCTCTCCATTTTATAGGTTTTCTTTTATTTCCTTCATCATTGTTTCTTTGATTCCAGCATATAGGTCTAGCATAGATTTTTTTTTCTTTAATGATATGTAAGTTTTTTGTTTGTTTGTTTTATTTTGTTTTTTTGAGGTGGAGTCTCGCTCTGCTGCCCAGGCTGGAGTGCAGTGGTGCGATCTCAGCTCACTGCAAGCTTTGCCTCCTGGGTTCATGCCATTCTTCTGCCTCAGAATAGGACTACAGGCACCCACCACCAGACCCGGCTAATTTTTTGTATTTTTAGTAGAGATGGGGTTTCACCATGTTAGCCAGGATGGTCTCGATCTTCTGACCTTGTGATCTGCCCACCTTGGCCTCCCAAAGTGCTAGTATTACAAGTGTGAGCCACCGCGCCAGGCATAAGTATTTTTTTGTGGCTGCTATAGTGTTTCTTGTTTGCTTGTTTGCTTTAATTTCAAACTTCAATTGTACATTGCTGATGTATAGAAATATGATTAATTTTTATGTATGGAATCTTAATATAGAAATTAACTCTATTGCAGAAAATGCATATTAGTTCTGGAAATTTAGGGTAGATTATTTGAATTTTCTATATAGACAACAATATTTTTTTCTCTATTCAGTATGCTTTCTATTTTTGTTTCTTGCCTTATGACCCTTAGTAGTACTTGAAAAACAAGGGGGACTATGAGTGATGAGAGCAATGTTGACTATGATTGGTGAGAGTAGACATTTTTGCCTTTATACTGACTTTAGTAATAAATTATTCCATTTACCAGAATTAAGAATGCTGTAAGTTGGACATTTTCAATGTTATGTTGTTTTATAGATCCCCTATATTAAGCTAAGGAAGTTCCATTCTAGTCCCAGTTTGTTGTAGGTATCATTAACTGACATTACATTTTATCAATTCCTTTTCTGTATCTATGAAATATTCATGTTTTCTAATTAATCTGTTAATATCATGAATTACATTATTTGCTTTTCAAATATTCAGTCAACTATACATTCTTGGGATAAAATCTAGTTTGTTGTGATGTTTAATTCATTTTATATTTTGAAGGATTAAATTTGTTCAGGATTTTTGTTCAAGATGATAGTATGTGGTTATTTGATTATTTTGATATTAGAGTATTGCTGACCTGAGACGGTGAGCTGGGAAATGTTCCCTCTTCAATTTTTTGAAATTTATTTTTACAATTGATATTATTTCTTTTCTAAATATTTAGTAGAATTCATCACTGAAACCATTCATGCCTGGAGTTTTCCATCTATGCAAAATATTCAACTACACAGTATTTAATAAATGTAGAACTCCTAAAGTTATTTCATTGTATTTGTGTGAATTTTAGCTGTCTTTGTTTCTCAAAGAATTGATTCGTTTCTATAAATTTCTGAATTTATGAGCATGTAATTGTTGTAGGTTCTCTTAAATTCCTTTTAGATTCTATTGGGATCACTTATGATGTGCCATCTTTGATTCCTAATATTAGTAAATTCCATTTTCCTTCATTCTGCCTGATTGGACTTTTATTTTATATCTCCCCCTTGCTTAAATTGGAAAATTAATTCATGATGTGAAATCAGCCTTCTGTTCTAAAAGAATATTTTATGCTATACATTTTCTCCTAAGCACCGTTTTGGCTCCAGCTCACATATTTTGATATATTATATTTTTAAAATGCAGTTCAAAATGATTTCAAATTTTCCCCCAAACTTCCTATCACTCATAGGTAATTCAGAAATATGTTGCTTAATTTCTAAATATTTGAGAATTTTAAAATATATTATTATGTCAGTGCTTTCTATTTTAATGTATTATAATTATGTAAGGATACACATAACCAGTAAGGATACACATATCCTGAACTACATTATCAACCAAATTGACCTAATTGATGTTTATAGAACGTGTCAATGAAGAACATGCAGACACACACTTTTCAAAAAGTTCGTAATATAAATTTTAAAGTTTAAAGTTCATAATATAAGTTATGACCCACAATAGGCTCTCTCCTGTTAAATATTTTTGAAAAGAACTTGTATCTGGATGTTCTTTATAACTAAGCAGATATAATTTATTAATTATATCTTGATAAATCAAGCTTAAAAGCAATGTTTCAGGCAGAAGAAACATAATTTTAATCAGAAACTTTTATGTACATGAAGAATGTAAAGAATTTGAAATTAAAATAAATGGAAATAAAATGAAGTTCTTTTGTTTGTTTTAGAAGGTATTTATCCAACTTTTTGAAAGGTATTTTTACTATATATAGAATTCTGGGTTTACTTTTTCTTCTTTCAGTACTTAAGTGTTACTTTATTTCATTCCTGCTTACCTGTTTTTTTTTTTTTTTTTGGTTTTTAATGGGAGTGAGCTGAAATTCTCATTTTTGTTTCTGTACAGGTACTATATGCTCATTCTCTGACTTCTCTCAATATGTTGTGTCTGACTCAATTTTCAGCATCTTGAATATAACATATATGTGTGTTAATTTTTCTACTTAGTGCTCTCTGAGCTTCTTGGGTCTGTGGTTTGGTGTCTGCCACTAATTTTGCAAAATTCTTGAACATTATTTCTTTATATATTTTACCTACTTCATTTTCCCTTTCTTCTCCTTCTTGAATTTCAGTTATGCAAATGTAAAACTGGTATTTTCACACAGCTCCTGGAGACTATCTTTTGTTGTTGTTTTCTGTTTTGTTCCTTTTCCTTTATGGTCTTATTTTTTTTTATGTTCATTTGAGTGCTTTTACCAACCATTTCTGTAGGCATGTCAAATCTACCATTGGATGTGCTGAACGCATTATTCTTCACCGTTATTTATGTATTTTTCACATTACCATGTTTCTAATATTTAGTATTTCCATTTGAATATTTTCTTACTGTGTCCCTCAGTCTTCTGAAATGATGTATCTGATCTTACATGTTGTCTATCTTTTTCATTAGAACCTTTAACATAGTAATCATATTCTTAAGAATACTTGTCTGGTCATATCTAAGTCTGCTTTGATGATTGCTTTCTCTCTTTTGCCTTGTTGTCTGCCTTACAATTTTTTTGTTAAAAACTGAGACCTTATGAAGGAGAGTGGTTACTGAAAGTAAGAATGTTTTATTCTTAGAGAAATTTGTACTAGGCCGGCTAGTAATTTGTACTAGGTGTTAGTTTATGTAATCGTATTAGGGATTAGGCTGCATCCGAAGTTGGTTAGAATGGTCATACTTAGTCACACCCATTAAGGTGTCACACACAGGCTTCAAAGTCCTTCGATGATACTTGGTTTTTATCAGGTAGACTGTCAGAGTATTGTTTTTGTCAATGGCTCTTTCCCCATGTTGATTTGGGTCTTTCTTTTGCATTACATTATGTTGTATTACATTATATTGCATTTCTTGCATTACAAGAAAAAAATATCTCTTGCAGACATCCCAGCTGTATTTCACTGTTGTTTTCTAAACACTTGTAATCACATGGGTGAGAAGAAGGGACACTGAGATTAAGCCACAGCTTTAGGATTGTACTGTGTCCCTGGGACTCAGTAGTATGCCCTTTACAACTTCTCCTACATTTCCTCAAATACTAGAGGTTGGAATGGCATGTACCCTGATCATCCTCAGAGGTAATGCTTTTTTACCCTGTGGTTTTCCCAGCTGCAGTGGTTTTCTACCAGTGCCCTAAGGTGATAAGTTTTTTTTGTCCTTCCCCCGCAGATCAAGGCTGTTATCTGTAGGAAAGATGGTAATGGGTCTGGCTGGAGTTGTAGCAATGGCATCTGAAAACCACTCCTATCTTCCCAAGGTGACAGAGCTTCAGCGTTTTCTAAGGGTTCTCCGTGATTTTCTTTATGAGTGTTGTGTGTGGCATTTGTGGAGGCAAAGCCTACAAGAGTGTGAGCCTCTTTATACATGTTCCCAGAGGTTTCACTCTCATACGCTTGCATTCACTCTTTAACAATTAATTGAAAACCTTTAGCTGTATCTTTGTGTAGGCTTCTATGGAGTCTTGTGGCATGTGTTTCAGGAAGCGATTTTGCAGTCAGAGTCTTTCTGCCTGCAAATGCCTGTCTCTCCCTGGAGTTTTGGTTATTTGGTTGCTCTGTGATTTTAGTTATTTGATGGCTTAAAAAAGAATTAATTTGCAGATTGTCTAGCTTTTTCCTGCTTGTAAAGACTGGAATAATGTGCTTTATCACTCAAAATGAAAGTCCTCTGCCTCTGCTTTTGTGATCTTGTTCATACACTTAAAATCTCCCGGCTAGGGCATTTATGAAGCAGTTTCATAAAAATTCAAAATTCTTTGCTCTTTAATTATTTGTTTTTAATAATCACTTTTTTTTTTCTTCCATCATGAGACAAAAATGTGTGGTGTCAAAGATTACATTTCTATTTGATGTACATACACATCCGCACGCAAATATATACATGCATACTCATTGGAATCGGGAATTTAGATCATATGCCAAGAGGGAACACATGCTGGGGCCATCTGTCTTCTGTAAAATGTAATATAAGAAAATGCATGCAGTCATATTTACTGAATAAAAAGGGTTCTGGCACTTAATCAGGATGCATAATGTAAATAGAACATTTGTGGACTATTAAATCAAGTTGCTCATTATTATCTTGAATTTCCTGAAGGAATTATACTTTGTTAATTTCTCAGTCATTTATTTCTATCTATTGCAGAAAGGAGCAAATCGATTATATTAGCACTGCAACTATATTAAGGCCTTACAAGTTATTGCATCTTTTAAGTAACTGAAAACATATTTTTCAAGAAAATACTTCCAACATATCACTCACTCAGCCTTCAAATACATACATCATATCAAATAATGTTTTATTAAGTAGCAAAATTTTCTTGCAAAAAGAACAAAATTGAAAATATAAAATTTAATATGCATAGTATATCTTTTTATGTTTAATAAAATTTTAGATATTATTGCTCCATATACTAATTTTATGAATGAATAAAGTACGACACACATGCTGACATTTTTGAGTAATTTTTCTTTACAAATTTTATAATTGCATAAAATATCTGTTTTATCTCCATGTGTCCATAAACTTTTGCACCATTTATAGTTTAAATGATAAAGCAACATATAAAGGAAAGTGAGGAATACAAAATGAAGCTTCTGAAGTAAATCAGTTTAAGGGTCTATTTCCCACTATTTATTATTCATTAATATGTCCAACTTGGATATTTTACTTTTGAAAATAATATGCTGAGTCAAATTGAAGACTATTTTGAGATTAGAAAGTTTGAGTGCCAGGGAAAGTTGTTCTGTTTCTGACTTGAGTCATATATACATGTATACACATATATAACAATTTTATTTATTTTTTTAATTGATTTTTACTTTTAGTTTGTAAATAGTAGGTGTATTTGTGGAACTATTGTGGAACTATTTTTTTGTAGCTAGATAACCGTTTCTTTAAAAGCTAACTAATAACATTAGAATAAGGGTGAGGAATATTAAAATTCTTTTATGAAAACTTAAAACTGATGCTTGTAATCACTTGGTTTAACTGGCTAAGTGAATTTCCACTTTTATTTTTTATAATGTGTTTTAGCAGACTGATGGGAAATACTAACTTTTTTTTTTTAAGACAGAGTCTTGTTCTGTCGCCTAGGCTGGAATATAGTGTCACCATCTTGGCTCACTACAGCCTCTACCTCCCAGGTTCAAGTGATTCTCCTGCCTCCGCCTCCCAAGTAGCTGGGATTACAGGCACCCACCATCATGCCTGGCTAATTTTTGTATTTTTGTAGAGACACAGTTTCAACATGTTGGCCAGGCTGGTCTTGAACTACTGACCTCAGGTGATCTGCCCGCCTTGGCCTCCTAAAGTTTTGGGATTACAGGTGCAAGCCACCATGCCTGACTGGGAACTACTAACTTTTAAATCTCACAATCATCATCTGATAATTCAACTCATGCTATCATTACCAGTCCATAATTTTGTAATAAATACAACGTTTAAATTATATACACTTTTCTCTGTATCAGTTGTGAAGTAAGTTTCACTAGGGTGCAGTTGACAAAAATTCCTGCTTGTCTCTCCTACAGATATTCTCATCTTTGTCATTAGTAAGAAAATTCCTCTATGTGGGTTAGTGGCAAACTTTTTAGTATAAAACTCATTTGAGATGACGGTGTCAAGAAAATATGAGCAGGAGCCCTTGGATGAGGTTTTAGAAAAAGCACTATAATTTCTTGTAATTTAGTTGAGGGGGCATCACCTACTGCTTTTGTCCCATTCTCGTTCTAGCTCCCTCAAACATGACTGGACAAGGCTATAGCAGCTGTGTTGAGATCATGATACATAAGGCTCAGAAAAGCACAGAGGCTTCATCCTGATATCCTGAACCACTGAAAAAATGACAGAAACTGCCCGCTGTGAACTTGATATGGTTTGGCTCTGCATCCCCACCCAATTTTCATGTCAAATTATAATTCCCAATGTTGGGGCAGGGACCTGTAGGACATGATTAGATCATGAAGGCAGATTTCCCCCTTGCTGTTCTCATGATAGTGAGTTCTCACAATATCTGGTTGTTTAAAAGTGTGTAGCACCTCCTGCTTTGCTCTCTCTCCCCTTCTTCACTGTGTAAATATGTGCCTGCTTCCCCTTCGCCTTCCTCCATGATTGTCAGTTTCCTGAGGCTTCTCCAGACATGCTTCCTAGGCAGCCTGTGAAAGAGTGAGTCAATGAAACCTCTTTTTTCCATAAATTACCCAGACTCAGGTATGTCTTTTTAGCAGTGTGAGAATGGACTAATACAGGGTTTCTTGTTATAGGAGAAAAATAAACCTTTTAACATGTAGGCTATTGCAATTAGGTGTTTGATACTAGCAGTCAACTACTGTTTTTATGTAAATGTGTGATGATCCAGATAACAATGAAAAGAATACACTTCCTCTAGGCAATATCTGATATTACATAATGAACAATTCCTATCACCCAAGTCAAATCTTGAAAACTACTTGTTTATGTTCTTTATTAATTTTGTTTCTGTTGCCTACATGTCACATGCAATGCCATTATGTCTTTAGTATATTTGTTGCTTATGTTTTCCCCATATTTTCTTTCAGACAAAAAACTCATATAAAATCTTTCCTGAATTTACTCATGATAAACTGTGTTTCATGCCTCAGAACATATAAAACTGTTTCTTCCTAGATCAATTTTCTTTTTTTTTTATTTAGAATCCTAAGTCATTAATTAATTAATTAATTTATTTATTATTATTATTATTATACTTTAAGTTCTAGGGTACATGTGCATAACGTGCAGGTTTGTTACATATGTATACTTGTGCCATGTTGCTGTGCTGCACCCATCAACTCGTCAGCACCCATCAACTCGTCATTTACATCAGGTATAACTCCCAGTGCAATCCCTCCCCCCTCCCCGCTCCCCATGATAGGCCCCGGTGTGTGATGTTCCCCTTCCCGAGTCCAAGTGATCTCATTGTTCAGTTCCCACCTATGAGTGAGAACATGCGGTGTTTGGTTTTCTGTTCTTGTGATAGTTTGCTAAGAATGATGGTTTCCAGCTGCATCCATGTCCCTACAAAGGACACAAACTCATCGTTTTTTATGGCTGCATAGTATTCCATGGTGTATATGTGCCACATTTT